>NC_092704.1:5404047-5704047 GCF_964275005.1 Diadema setosum | reverse complement strand
ATTCGTTCTTCCCAAGAACTGTAAGGAACTGGAATTCCCTGTCGTCAGAAATTGTTTCAGCGCCATCTGTGGGATCATTTCGAAACCGTCTAACGGTTGATCACAGTGGCTAGTTTTTTCGTCAAATTTTCTATGTGCTTGTAAATATCTGTACATAAACTGTATTATAATGTAACTAAATAGCACCAGTCTGCAAGAATCTTCAGTCTATTGAAGGAGGCAGACTTAATCAGAAGAAGAAGAAGAAGACGTCATAATTTACTGATATAGTGATAAAGATGACATCATCCTGGATTTCCAGGCATACATGCTGCTACCTAATAACTTATGGTAAATAAGGGCATTTTTGTCTGGAGTGTCTGAGCTGCTATGAGGCCCAGGCAAAACCCAGGATAGCCGCACATCTTGTGTTTACTGCATGTAGCACACACACACACCCGGCCCCCCGGCCCCACTCCTTGTTCATTCGCATCCATAGAGCAGAGAGAGAGGCATCTCGTGCCGCGCATACCGAGATCTTTTTGTGACTGCTCTCACACAAAAACACAGGCACATCTGAAATTAAAACCAACAAATTCGTTAAGCAACTAATAACTGTCATTGCAAATTCTTTATTTACCTTGTAATACTTGTCTCGAACTCATCTTGCCGTTTTCTGCGATAAAATGTCACTGTAATTGCTAATATATTATCCTTTTCTCAGACACGACATGGATTTCTAGCAGCCCACACGCACAGGTTTACTGTTTCGTTGCTATGCCAGCGATCGGCGGGATACTGACCCGGAAGTTTCTCCAAGAAGGTCATTATGCCGCTGTGTGCATAGTCTTAATTTGCCATTCGTTTGGCGGAAAAATATTGTTTCCTGGACAGTATTTTATAAACAAACGACTGTGTAGCATTTTACGGCGGCGCGGTAGGCCCACCGAACTAAAACATAGTTCGGTGGGTAGGCCTCGTACGTATGCATGGAATGTAAACAAATGATGAAATCTTAGTCAGTCTCACCAACTAACTGTTCTGGTCAAGGAAGGGTTCAGAAGTCTAATCAGAACTCATATCTTTCATCATCTGCATCTTCGATCAGCTGTTTAAAGATGTCACGCATGTTTGTATCGGGAACCAGCACAATTGCTGGATTATCGCGTATTGCAGGGCTCCAGCAATGGACAAATATTCCTGTAAGTACAAACTCAAAACACAATTTTGCAATTTTGATATGGAAGCTGTGCATGTGCGGCCTAACCGCTCCGGGTGATCCCCGGCGCGCGCGGCCGGCTACCCGATGACACGTGTTGGGGCCGCTAGTCCGGCTCGGCTAGCTAGCTCACTGATTTCAGGGAATATCTACACAGTCCTGACGAAGATCAGTGGGTTAGTTGCGACCGTACAGGGCCCAAGGTAGCACCCCGAGCCAGGGGCGGCCGCCGGCTGGGCGGGGGTTAGCTTGAACTGACTACTGAGCTAAATTTAATGTGGGTGGGTAGGTTGCGTGGTGTGTGTGGACGTGTGAGTGGACTGTGAAGAGTGTGAGCTGTTGGTATCATCGTGATCGTGGTAGCCTATGTAAACTTTACTTGTAGTTTATATCACAGATGCACTTGTTCTGTGGCCTAGCGCTAGTGTTATATTATACAAAATAGTGAATTTGGTCACGCATCACGAGTGCGATGGTACAAGATTTCGCATGAGGTGAAAGATAGAGCAGAGGCGCTCTATTCAACGAGCGAGGCAAAGCCGAATTGATTAGTGCGCCTCATCTTTCGTTCACCGAGTGCGAAATCTTGTTCCATTGCACGAGTAAAGAACATACATACATAGAAATCTACTTACATTAAATATAACGCCTGAAGAGATCCTTGTCATTTGACTGGTTGTTTGACATTGATCATTTGGCCCATTTTACTATGATGTCATCATCCATGCAATTGTGGCTCCATTTACCGTGTAATTTTGGATCCATACCATTTGCTCCATTGGCAATTGCACGCTTGCTGAGAGCCCGACACATTACACATGTAAAACGCTTGTGTTTGCAGTGTGTGTATGCGACAGCGCGCTATAGCTAGCATAAAGCGCTCAGTAAGCACTCTCATGATCTAAGATTCTCTCTTGTTTCTAAATTACTAAAACATTAAATGACAAGGATCTATTTTAGGTGTTATATAAAACAAATAATAAATATTTTTCATTCGTGCAATGGACAGAATATTTCATTCAAGGAAAGATGAAATGTTTGATCCATTCAACTCAGCTGCGCCTTGTTGAATGGATCATTTCATCTTTCATCTCATGAAATATTCTGTCTATTGCACTCATAGACATTCATTATTTGTATACTATTTGTTTTATACAACACCTCGAACGTCAACAGATGTGGTCCACACAGATTCTTTAATTTAGCACAGAAATGGCAATCATTTTCTGTGAAAGACGAATGAGTAGCTGCGCAGTCACAGCACTCACACAGTCACGGCATGTACAAAGCCGTACGCGAAGGAAGCCTATCGGTTGAAGTTGTTTACAAAAATTAGTGACAAAAAATATGTGCTTGTATTAAAGCTCACTTGAATTGTTGAGTGCACGCGGCAAATGTTTGTTTATTGTGACATCAGAGCCATGCGATGGAACAAAAACTTTGAGTCAGTCGTGAGTTTAACATGGGAGTCAATGAAAATGGGTGATGTCCGTCTGCAATGTGCTATCCATTTTTGCTCAAACAAAATTGCACGGCTGACAGCCACAGCGTGCGATGGAACTTTTAACTAAATGTCACATGATGTGCAATTGACCAATCAGATAGCTACAGTCTAATTAGATGTTTTATAATAGTAGTTAGTATTAGTAGCAGCGCAGAGTAGCAAGAGGGGATTCCATGAAGCCAGACACAGTCTCCACGGAACATATCCCGACGACCAAATACAGACTGATCTGTGGCTCAAGGTTGTGCAATCACAAAGGTATCACCTCAATACTAAGGTTGCTAAGGATGTACAGAATATGTTATTGTTTAATAAAGAGGGCAACAATATAGCTTCCCCTTTTAATGTTGTGGACCTTTGCCTTGCATGCAACAAATAAAACAACTTGTTTCGCTACCATGACTACACTGCCACTGTTTGACTGCCGTAAAAAGAATTGGCGGGAATAGGGATTCCACTCAAATGTCAAATTCGGCTGCATGATCACTGTAATGATTAGAAAAACTTCTAATACTTAATAATCCGGTTGTCAAAACAGGCACTCCCGGGGTCCGTTTCATGAAGCTATCACATAAAAGCTATCACATAAATCTTAAAATGGCCAAGCCGCTCCTAAGCTAGGAGAGACTTTCGCAGAGAAGTAAAAACCATTTCACGAAGTCTCTCCTAAGCTATGAGAGACTTTAATTTTTTCAATCGTCATGTTCGAGGGTAATACTAATTAACATATCATTAGCATATTATTAACTTTTTCTCCCTATTGTGTTACATGCGTTGAGCACTCGCTACATAGACATAGCACGTATACACACAGTGTATACAGCGCAGAGGCAACAGATCTACGACGGAGGCAGGATCCTAGAGGCTAAGTTGCATTCTACACCGCTACCAGTACATATTTCTATTAGTGAGTATATTTAAAGCTGTCTACAATTGAAAAGTAATGCATGTGGATTCATAATGTGATATTATTTGGATATATTTTTGTTCGAATCTTCTACAGTTCTCCAAAGGGCTAGCGAGATGTAGATCTAATCTTACCGGTAGTAGCGTTATCACAATAGTCCCACGTACGCACATCGCCGTTTGTTTGAATGACCAAATGGCCAGCTGAGTTAGGTACTAGTAGTTTGTTACTTAGCATGGTAGGGTCTACAACTTCTACAAGTAATAGTGAAATGTTTGTGGGTTGATTTTTATGATATATTTAGCGTGCAGATATTTCATGAGAGAAATTGCCCGATTTGTTCATGTATGGGTGAATTGCAGGTAACTGAAGGCCTGAATAGTGAAGGGATCGAAGAAGAAACCGGAAATTTCATAAGAATTGGTCTGCATTTTATTATTAATATTATTAGGCCTAGGCCTATATTTTTGAAGACGTGTCTAACACTGAATAATTACACTGTCACTAGCTGTGTGGATAGTATTCAGAAGTGATACAAATTTTCCGTTTTGTGTCAAATCGACAGGAAAAATCTGTTTTTTTTTTTCAGTCTAGAAAATCTAGGTTATTTTGTCCAACAGAATTATGGGCCTAGCCTAAGCCTAATGTTTTTTTTAGGCCCTAACGTGAACTTATAGCGTTACCATTTACACTACAGAGAACCAGCTGTAAGTTACCTGTGTCATTGTTACGTTTACAAGTCCTAATGTTACTGTCTAACGTTACTATAGGTCTACAACAAAAACTATAAAAATACTAGGGGTTAGGGGTTATAATAACAGCGACCAGCCCGAACGCGAAGCACTTTGTACAACTAACAGGGAGTGCCCTGGGGTGAATAGGGCAGGTAGTACTATCTGAAGAGTCCGACAGTGGTTAGACTAACTAGATCTAGTAGTAGTAGTAGGGCCTAGTAGTAGTACGTAGATCCAGGTCTACACAGAATATGAATTGGAAACCATGGTTCAGATTTTGGTTCAGACTTGAAAGCTATCTTCCACAATTCTAAGTGCATACAGCACTGTAATCGCAATGCATGTGTCACAATAAGATAGAGAATGATGTTTACCTAAATTCATTGGCACTTTGTACAACTAACAGGGAGTGCCATGGGGTGAATAGGGCAGGTAGTACTATCTGGAGAGTCCGACAGTGGTTAGACTAACTAGATCTAGTAGTAGTAGTAGGGCCTAGTAGTAGTACGTAGATCCAGGTCTACACAGAATATGAATTGGAAACCATGGTTCAGATTTTGGTTCAGACTTGAAAGCTATCTTCCACAATTCTAACTGCATACAGCACTGTAATCGCAATGCATGTGTCACAATAAGATAGAGAATGATGTTTACCTAAATTCATTGGCATGGAACCTCTAGAATTCTACTGTTATATTACCAGGTGTCTATAGATCTAGAATCCAGTGGTATAGTGATCCTGAGTAGCACCTACTGACCTAGATACTACTTAACCAACTGGTGTATACCAAAAGTATAACCAGACTAGACCCTTAGCCTTGGTATTCTTAAACATATTATCATTAACATAAGTAGGCCTATCACTCATCAGTAAGGAAGTTAATAGGTCTTCTAAATAGTGCTATCTATCTAGGCAGTTAGTAGATTCTATAGGTCCATACTCCGATGCTAGTACCGCTTACACAACTTCTTTTAGCAATTTAATTGATGATGATGACATGACAACAGTTGATGATCAGAGTCAGACTGTGGCTGCATCTCAGGCTGTAACTGTGATCAACCCGAATGTGAAGCCACAGTACAGCTGGTCCTACCAGATCTTAGGTAGATGTAGACCTTGCAACGTGGATGCCTATCGACAAGATCTAGAACCTCAAGAAGTCATAATACCCTAAACTATAGGCTTACACATGTTGAATTGAGACAACTCAAATGCTAGTAGTATGTCTTTTAATCATCCCCCCCAAAAATAATAATATAAGGTCCTTTATATATTTAAACTGCAAAAACATGTGAACTGATTTCAAATTTCATGCAGATTCTAGATATTGTGTGTAAAATCTTGTATAATCAAACAACAGTTTGAAAACACACTTTCTATTTTGTATTAACATTTTTAATTATAGTGTTAGATATGGAACATCAGTCAGACTGCTACAATCAGACTTCTGCATCTCATAAAGCCCAGAGTCAGTTGCTGAACTTCACTGAACACAGAACCAAACTGCTGAACTTCCATCTTCTCCACAGCTAGACTGCTACTGAACTTCGTCGAGACTTATCTACCAGCGTGGTCACCTTCAACAGAATGCAAGTATTTTAGCTTATAATACTATTTTAGCAGACAACATATCTGTATATTTTCAAATACTACAATTGCAACATTATTTACATTTGGACATCAAATTGTCTCTGGATTTTTAGTTGAATAGTGTTAGACAGGAAATATTGAAAACAATGTTTGCTGTAATGTCCATCTTGGTAATTGAAAACAAACATTCTTATCCAGTGAATAGTGACCCTTCTAGAAACAACTGTTTTTTGCATTTTTTTTTATTTCACTATCTGTAGAATATTACATACTGATCCAATTGAAAAGAGATAATTCATGGAAGGGGGGGGGGGGGGGGTACCTGCATGTCTACATGTATCAAGCTCCTGAAACAAACTTTAGCAGTCACGTTATCTTAATATTGTAGGCCCTACTATGATTGCTTATTTACCCTCTCCCTTTTCTAGTATCAAAACAACCTCATGCTCTTACAATGTTTGAAACAAGAATATTCGACATACTAAGCTAATCATTTTAAACTGTGAAAAGTCCTATTTACAGCTTATGGATCAGTAGATACTAGTGAATTCAGTCTTTCAAAATCAATGGTAGGGCTTTTCAATTTGATTGCTATAGCTTGTTATAGCAAAGGCAAAGCACCCATCTCTAACATACTTTCTAATGTCCCATGTCCTGCACTATTGTTTTGTTTGTAAGATGTTAACTGTTCTTGTATATTGAATAAACTCCAAACAGCCAGCCAAGGACTAGACAACATGTGAACTTCATCCACTTCAGAGTTAAGGACTGGGGGCAAGATGCAAATGGAAAAGTCAAGTGACAGTGTCATGGATATTCCACCATCTTCATTTGGTGTGTTAAATGATTATTTTTAGCTATTGAAGCAAGTTGAGAAATCATGTTATCTTGATCATCTACAGTTGGCAGCAAAATAAGTCAACCCCTCTCTTGCATGTTGGACACTCTGGCATAATGAATTACATTATAACTAAGATTATTTCTAAATCATACAAGTGGTGATCAGATAGTTTGCTACAAGTAAAAAACAGATCAGTAGCCTTTGATTTGCATATAGTTACAAACTTTGATCATTTATGTATAAAGAGATATGGTCCAGTAGGCACATTTATGGTCATTTTCAGTCCTTTCAGTGATCACTGAAATGCTTCGTTGAATATGGTTTCACTCAATGTTTTGATAGGTGACAAAATATGATGGAATTTGATGTAGGATTCTTAATATTTGAATTGGCATTTTTCATTGTACAAAAATATTTAAATGAACTAATTTCTAGTGAAAGTTGCCACCATAGAGTTTGTACAGAGGTTTAGCCATGATATTAATAATTCAAAGTTTAAGTCATGTCAAAATGAATATAACCCAATGAAATGCTAAGAGTTATGTATAGAATGGCAAGATACTATTTAAAATTCCATAAAAACAAAAGAAATTTATCATTATCATCAGACCATAACACGTCATGCTTCAGTGATCACAGAAAGGTATGAAATGACCATAATGTACTCATTTGACCTTATCTCTTCATGCATGAATGATCAAAGTTTCTAACTACAATGTATATGCAAATCAAAGATTATTGATCAGGTAGGCATTTGTCATAAACTATCTGTTCACCATTTTGTATATGATTTAGTAATTTTAATGTTATTTATTTTGCCATAGTGTCCATAATGCAAGGGGGTTTAATAATTCTGCTGCCAACTGAATAAAGTGAATGCTTGTTATCAATTCCCCCTCCCATTCATTACTAAAATTACTTCATACTTTTACAATTTGCTAACAGGGGCTCATTACATAGTGATTCAAACTTTGAAAACTGGCAATTACAACTTGTCGTTCACATAATATATCTTACAAAATTGATATTCATTAATGAACATTTTGTTGTTATTGCTTGTTTTAATAAAGATGTACACTCATCTCAAATATTTTCCAACTATCCCATTTGTGCATCCAATGTTTCTGTTTGTATGGTATTGAACTGTTCTTATATTTGCACACCCAAAGGCCTGAAGAGAGCTGAACCTCACCAAGCCCTTGGGACTGACAACTGCAGCTGAACTTCACCCAGGTCAGAGTCAGACTGCAATTGGACTACGAACTGTATAGCAGCATCTTATCTACGACAGAACACAGGTATGCATTTCTCAAATTAAACTTGAAAGTATAAAGATTTTACAAAATAAACAACTTGAATAACAGTTGAAAAAAGGCAACCTCTGTTGATGACATATCAGTTACAGGTAATTCGGTCTTTCTTATTTTAGGAATTATTGTAGACTTGGTGGACAAACAATGTCACCTCTATATGTGAACTGTTCCACACGAGAAATGAAGAAATTAGTGCATTCATAAACCCCAGTTGGGAGTTGATTTAATGTTTATGTCTATATCAGCCACAATTGGGAATTCAGTACGCCTCACAAGAGTTGATTAATGCACTGACATAGCAATGCAGCTGACTTGTTGCATAACCCATTGAATTATCTTTCTGTTTATTTTGGAACTCCCAGCTTGCCTGACATAAGTTACAATCCTTTCTAAAAAAAAAAAGTCAAATAAGTCTCTACTGACATGAATGAATGACATTATGTCAGATGAGTGTTTTAAGTCACAATCACATTTTCATTTTGAGTCTGTGTCACACCTTTTTTTGTTCATCAGGAAGAATCCGATACACTAATTCTTGTGTATGACAACCCAGACGATTTTCTTTGTTTTTTTTTTCCTTGATGTTGTTAAACTGTTGCTTATATACTTTATATGAAATTGCTGACAAGCAGCTCTGTGTAATGATATGTGTGGTAGTCGTGTGTGTATTCATTCAACTGTACACCCACATACCACTCTGTATAATGTCAGGGAGAGGGGATGTGATTTGCATGTCACAAAATTTCAGTATGTAACCAGTATTGTTTATTTTTCCATATTCTATTTCTTTTGTCCTTTCTTTCTTTTTTCTTTCATATAGATTCTCAAGGCATGGAGCTTGCCAAAGGTGATGCAGACAGGTTGAATATGTTTGTTTTGACCGCTGTGGATTCAATCCTTCAAATATTAATGGTATACAATGTATACATTTTTTTTTTGGGGGGGGGGGGTGGCTGCATTAGATGTGAGGATCTGACATGTACCTGCAGCACTGTAATGAAAGTCGTGAATGCAGATGTCATGGTGATTTTGTAATAGATCCTAATGACAAAAGCTTCTTGCACAACAAAAATTCCTAAAATGGAGTGCGAATATTATGTCTTTCAGGACATCATTTGGAAAATAAGAATAGGTCTATTGTCGCTAGACCTACACACATGATAGATTTTCAAATTTTATGCACTTGCTGCAAATGACATGAGTAATGTTGCAGAACCTAACAACATCTTGATTGTTTTCTGTCTGCTTTTCTATTTTGTGTTCACATAATTGGCATGTTCAATTTCAACTTTATCTGATAATCCCTTCATTATTGTTGCTCTAGAGTTTTATATCCTGGTTTTTGTCCCATTTATTGCACAGAACATAGCTAGGTAAGATAGACCGCATACTTCAGAACCTATTTGCTAGCTATGCTTTTGCAGAGTGTGTGCTTTCTTTCTAATATTCAAATACATAGGAGAGTCCATCTGAATTCAGTTGTACATCATTTTAAAACTGAGAGTGTGCTCTTTCAGAAACAGGATTGGCCCTTTTTTCTTTTTTTTTTTTGCAAGATACTAAGAAACCACTATTGAAGTGCTACAGACATTAATTCAGAGAAGAATTCAATGTTTATTTGACGAAAATTAGTTTTGAAATGGTTGAGATATCCAAAAGCAGAGAAAAACAAAGCGATTCTAGTAAAAGGTTGGTTCCACCTTTTATTAGGATTCCTTTATTTTGGATATCTCAAACATTTCAAAACCAATTTTCATCAAATAAACATTGAAATCTTCTTTGAATTAATGGTCTTTCATATTTCATAAGAGGTTTCTTATTATATCACCCCTCCTCCCCCCCCCCCCCAAAAAAAAAAAAGAGAAGAAATGTTATCAATCTGAAACCAGGTCTCAACCAAAACTTTACCAGCCCTTTAACCAGAAATCCATGTTTGGTGACTTTCTGTTGATATTGTGATACAGAGTCACAATTGCAGTGTTAGATATGAAGCTGCAATCAGACTATTGCAGTCTGACTGCTGAACTTCACTGAGTTTTGTCATAGACGAGTCCATAGGTGATGGCATAAGTGCTTTGCCAGGTATATACATGTATTAACCAAACCAGAAATGAGAAAAATCCCCCTTCAAAAAAAAAAGCAAAAACATTACAATACAAAACAGAACAGAACAATTAAGCGTGCAAACGATTCAGTGAAAAGCAAATGGGTGAATTGAAGCACTCTGAAAAAAAAAGAAAGATTTATAGGCCTTGTAAAGTGTAAGAAAGCATTTTAAAATGGATAAATGCAAATTCTGTATCAGTCAGCACATAAGAGTCTGATTTCTGATCTTTGATGATTAAAAGCTATTGTGCAGTAGACAAGGTCATTATAATTAGTATTTATATCATAATTAATATTCTGATATAGGGAACCTTAGAGTGCAAAGAAGGTGGATTGCAACACATATCATTTTATGCTTACAAAATTTGCAATGATAGCATTGTGTGAAGTTCAGCTGCTTTCATAATTTGATTAATAAACCATGAAAATAATACAAATGATTATGAAAGATCTGTCGATGTATAAGTGATCCAAACATAAATACATCAGTGAACATTGCAGTGCATTGTTTTTATGCCTCCGTCACGAAGTGGTGCCGGAGGCATTATGTTTTCGGGTTGTCCGTCCGTCTGTCCTTCTGTCCGTCCGTCCGTTCTTCCGTCCGTCCGTCCGTCCTTCTGTCCGTCCGTAATGAATTTTGTGGCAAGCGTAACTAAAAAACATTTTGAGGTATCCTAATGAAACTTGGCATGTATGTGTATTAGGGGGTGAAGTTGTGCCTATCAACTTTTGGGTGCACATGCTCAAGGTCAAAGGTCAAAAGGTCAAGGTCAAATACATAAATTTAACTATTTCCACCATATCTCTGCAATGCCTGAAGATATTTTCTGGAAACTTAGTGTATTCATGTGTTACCCAATTAAGATTCTCTGGTGAAAGTCTGTGGTCATGAGGTCAAAGGTCAAAGGTCAAAAGGTCAATTAGAAATATTAAAACTTCACTTTTTTCTCCATACCTTGGAAATTGTTCGAGGCATCTTCATGGAACATACATGTACTGACTGGCAGTGATTATCTAGACAATTTTGGGTTCATGGGGTCAAAGGTCAGGAGTCAAAAGGTCAAGGGCAACACTTCAAAATTTTACTATTTCCCTCATGTTTATGCAATGCCAGCAGGATTATTTTTTTACACTTGGTGTATGCATGTATAACCTAATAGAGATTCTCTGGAAAGATCTTTTTTTTTTTTTGCCTCAAAGGTCAAAAGGTCAAAGATCAAGTGAAAGTGCTGAACTAAGTTTTTCCTCCATGTCTCGGAAGTGGCTCAAGTTATTTTTAAACTTTCTACATATTTATGCATGTTCTGCCTGACAGGGATTATCTTATGAATTTTAGGATCAAAGGCCAGATGAAAATGGTAACAATTTACTATTCAATACAGAAATTGAACTTTTTCTCCATACCTTGGAAATTACTCAATGCATAAACGTATGAATTGGTCAAAGTCAAGTTAAAGTCCTTAAATCCCAAATACATTCTCTCCTATTCATCCAATTAAACCTAGGTCAAGGCAGGTGAACATTTGTGACAAACTTGTCATTTTAATATTTAGCCATTTTTGTGAAAATGTAATCACACATTGTCCACATGCACTATCTAGACCTATTAGGAGAATCATGCATCATGGCGGAGGCATACCAGTCGCCATAGTGACATTTCTAGTTGTTATTATTTCCAGGCATGTGAAGGCAATATTTATGTAACCCAGTTAGAAATTATGTCTATGCGGGCAATTATTGTTTGATTAGAAAGATAAAAACAAGCATAGCTTATAATGTAGAAATCAAGTAGAATGTAATACCAGAAAATACTGTGAGTGATAATAATTTCACAAGGACTCTTACCAGTATCACCAATGTGGTTGTGATAATCGTGCTGTGATTATGATGACATTGAATAATGAAATGTTTTCAAGATCAGATTTTCTAATGAATCAGGCAACTAGAATGAAATATATGAAATAGTTTGTGCAGTTACATAATCTGTCACATGACATGTAGTTAAATTGTGAGGAATTGATATTAATGAGTATGAAATTGATAGCAGTGAATGAATTGAATACAGTGTAATTGAATCATTGTCGGCCTACACTGCCTCTTTCAATGAAATGTTTTCCCATTGTGGCAATTGATGAGTGAAATCAAATCCAAGTACGAAACAAAGAATACCTGCTGAAATTAGAAGTATCATTGTGATTTTTACTCCCACCTCCAACTGAGGGAGTTCGTTCAACCAGCGCTAACTTTATATGGTTTTATTAAAAAAAGAAAAAAGCTGTACCATGGCAATGCATTGTTCAACATTGAATAAAGTGTTTTGTTAATTCAAAAAAATCTGTTAATTGTCACATGTGTCATATATGTATTGCAAGTCAAGTGCTCAAAAACTGAGTAAATTAAATGAATAAACTGGAAAGTCCTATGATTTTCACAAATGATGTTACCATGGCAACACACTGTTCAGTATTAACGAAAGATGAATATACACAAGTACATAGTATAACTTTCACATGTTTCAAATTTCAAGTCAAATGCTCAAAAGCTTAGGAAGTTAGCTGAATCCACAATATTTTTGAATGATTTTCATTCAAAATAATCTGTTACCATGGCAACACATTGTGTGAAAAAGAACAAAGAAGAAATTTGCACATCAGTCTATGTACTGTAGCAGTCTCATGTGCCAGATTTCAAGTAAAATGCTCAAATATTTAAGGAGTAAACTGAATCTACACTTTTTTTATTATATTCATTGAAAATGCTGTTACCATAGCAACACAATGTTCTATATCTGTGAAAGATGAAGTTTGCACAACTATACATATCATGGTGGTCACATGTACCAAATTTCAAGCAAAATGCTCAAAAGCTGAGAGATAGCAGAATCCACAATATTTTTGTATGATTTTCATTCAAAGTCTGCTGTTACCATGGCAACACATTGTTCAACAATGGCGAAAGATGAAGTTTGCACATCTACGCACTATGCCGGTCACATGTGTGCCAAATTTCATGTCATATGCACAAATATTGACAAATTTAGCGAATTCACAATTTTTGTATGCTTTTAAGTGAAAAAATGTTGTTACCATGGCAACAGATTGTTCAACATCAACCAAAGATTAGTTTTGCACATCTACATACTGTAATGGTCATGTGCCAAATTTTTGGTCAAATGTTAAAAGAACTTTAAGGAAGTTAGGTCAATTCACATATTTCTTTGTGTGATTGGTATATAAAAACTTGTTGCCATGGCAACAGATTTTTTCACACCACACATGAAAAAAGTGTTTTGCACAACTACATATTACATTTATCTGATTCTATGCAGAATTTCAACTGCATTGCTTTAAAACTGAGGGCAGTAGTTAAATCCACAACAATTTGTATGTTTTTGTGAAAATTTGTCATTGCCATTCATGACAACGTATTATGCGATATCAACGAAAGAGATATGTTGCATATCTACCTTTGACAGTGGTCACACATGCCAAATTTAGGGTCAATTACTCCAAAATGAGAAAAAAGTTTGATACAATGGCTCTCTCAAAAAGCTATCACATAAACTTAGGAGTGCTCCTGACCACTCCTAGATTTATGTGATAGCTTTGCCAAGTTAGGAGAGACTTTATGTGCTAGCTTTGTTCATGAAATGGTTTCTAGAAAAAGTCTCTCCTACGTCTGAGTTTATGCGATAGCTTTATGCGATAGCTTTTTCATGAAATGGTTTTTAGCAAAGTCTCTCCTAAGTATGACTTAGGAGAGAGAAAGTCTCTCCTAAGACTTTCATGAAACGGACCCCTGATCAAGGCAGACTTAAAGGACAAGTTCACCTTCATTAACATAAGGATTGAGAGAATGCAGCAATATTAGTAGAACACATCAGTGAAAGTTTGAGGAAAATTGGACAATCGATGCAAAAGTTATGCATTTTTAAAACTTTTGTGTTGGAACCGCTGGATGAGGAGACTACTAAGGCTCATGATGTCATATGAGTACAACAGTATAAAGAAAATGTGAAGAAAATTCAACATATTTTCATTTTTTTCGCATAATAAAAGAGCACTTGACTTGCCTCTTTCTAAAGGCAGTGGAAATAATATTACCCATAACATATGTCAGTAACGAGTCAAGGGAATGTGTACTTTTTTCAAAAGATGAAATTTTGTGAAATTCTCTTTATATTTCCCTTATATTGTTGTACACATGTGACATACACTGCAGTAGTCTTCTCATCCAGCGGTGACTGCACAAAAACTTACAAAATCCATAACTTTTGAATGGATTTTCCGATTTTCCTCAAACTTTCAATGATGTGTTGTACTAATATTGCTACATTCTCTCAATCCTTATGTTAATGAAGGTGAACTTGTCCTTTAATACAGGTCTCAATATGCAGTTCCAGAGGTAAGACCTGGCGTAACTGTATATACATCCTTCCATCATTTTATGATCCATTTATCATCATTTGATCGTCTAACTGATCTATGGGTCTCCAATCTTCTAAACCTACATAAACATAGGTGACAAATGTCTTACTCTAAGCATTCAATCATGACTTCATTTCATGAAGATGAAAGCAAATTACAAGCCATTTAATTTGTTTTGAGAAGCATATGCTGAAAACTATAAAATGTTTTTTTGTGTGTCCTTTTTGTCTTCCTGTGTCTGATTAGGTTCGCCATCTAAAGGTTGGTCCTAAGGGAACGTATGTTGCAAAGATGATCCCTACTCTTGTGAAGCTAGAAAGTGGGAAAAAGTATTCCTGGTGCCTGTGTGGACTTAGCAAAAAACAAGTAAGTATTTATGTCATATGGTCATTATCTTTGACAATATTGAGAAGCTCTTCTGTTTTGGTTTTATAAAATCAAAGAATATCTCAAGAAGTTCAAAACTGCAATTGGCTTTGTGCAAAGATGAACATTTATGCTAGTATCATGCAGATGAACTCTTAGTCTTATTAGATTCAAAATCAGAAGCTGATCAACTATTTCCTGGTTATCATGAGGAAAAAAAAAAAAACTTGTAGAATTCTGTAGTGTGGCAAAAAGCGAGAGATCACTTAAAACTTGAGAGAAATCAATAGCAAAGATGCTATAACCATTGAATATCAGAGCAAGCTAACAAAGGATTGGTAAGCTGCATTCAAGAACAAGTTTTTGAAATGTTTTGCTGTGAAAGAAGTAATTTTAATCCAGACAGCTGTTGAGGTGCATGATATTATGTTTGCAAAAATGACAAAGCTGCCATGTGTTGCAAGGGACAAGTCTATTGATGTGCTGTATTCATTAATTTGTGGTGTTTTGTTTTGCAGCCTTTCTGTGATGGTGCACACAAGAAAACGGAATTCAAACCAGTGAGATTCGAGGTGGACAAGACTAAGTCGTACCTGATGTGTCGATGCAAGCAGACAAGCAAGCAGCCGTTCTGTGACATGACGCACGTTAAGGTCATGTTCCAATCATTCACAGGTCAGCTGAAGACGGAGCCGAAGAGCTAGAGGTGACGGCTCGCTGTAAAATTAGTTTTATGCTCTTGTTTTGAAGTGCGGGAGATGAATCTAGCCTTGTATGATTTGAAAGCAACAATTGTTGCATTGCAGGAATGTTGTCACCATATGGCAGCATCTAAGCAACCACCATCATGTAATAGGCAATAAAGATGTTGCCATGGTAACTTGAATTATTGTAACTTAAAGAAATTGCAAACAGGTGAAAGGTGAAATTGAAAGGGACCATGGTACTGGTATTGTGGGATATCATGATGCATTATTAGCATTGTAGAGGCAATAAGCTATACTGTACTAGTAGTGAGATGGTATGAAATGTAATTTGATGCAATTTAAGGAGTGCTTGTAAAGTTGTCAGCACAGGTGTAGGAGAGCTGTTGTGCTTAAAGTCAATTCTTCATAGAGATGAGACATGATTCTTTTATATTGCACACTACACCATGATAAGGTGTCTCGATTAAATTGATGAAAATAAGAGTCAAAGAATATGTTAAAATTGATAGAAATTCCTCTGTTTTGATGTGACTTATATGCATTTTAGTTGATTACCTGATATGGTAATTATTCACCATTCTGATCATCAGCAGAAACGCAAAATTTATGATTTCTGTGCGGCAATCTTATGTGTCTATGGTTTATGTGAGATATTTTGATAATAATTCACATCATATAGAACCATAATTGTGTAGTGGAAGCATCCATTGCCATTATTTCCTCTTCCAAGAGACTTTCTAAATAAGACAGTCAGTTTTCTTTGTTAACTTAATTTCTGTGCTTGTAATATTTTGTTTTTGTCTTCCAATCAACTCTCTAAATTGAGGATAAAGAGGATGATGAAATATAGATTTTAACAATCAAAGTTAAAAAAGAAATTGTGTCATATTTAGGTTTGTTAGATTATTTATGTGAAAACTGGGGTTACATTTATCTGTACTACATGGCAAGTGTGGATCCATTGTTGAGAATGAAGGAATAAATATATGACCTTAACTCCAGTGAAGTTGTGCGATTACTATTTCCAGTGTAATGTCTGATTTGAACCTAACGTACACAAGTAATAGCAAGTTCCACTGGTGCAAATAAATGCAAATCAATCTCTAGTGACACATATATCTACTTCAAACTGCTTATCAGCTGTTACTTGCTGTTTCAGTAATATCTGTCCCGATTCATTAGTGCCAAACAGATTTTGATTTCAGGTTCAACAAAAGACCGGGTAGGCAGGAGTCATTAGAGCTTGACTAGTTCTGGTCATATGCAACACACACCATCAGACCTTAGTCCAAGAAGGGTGAAAGAGTGGGCTATTGACTAGTTGTACGATGGCATAAGGAGTTGTAATGTTTTGCAACCATTTTGTGAGCATGTAGTAGCATGGCTCACTCTAATAAACTTGTAATTTATATCCCATGGAGAACACATTATTATATACCCTGTCTGTATCTTAAACTGAGGGAAAAGGTAATGTGTGTTTGTATGTTTGTTTGTTTTTTTCATTTTTATGAGACTTTGTGAAGTCAGTGGAAAGGTACTTCCGAAAGACCAATACATGTAATTACGGGCAACAAAAGAAATAAAAATCTACATGACATCATGGACTGCAAGTTCTGTGCGCATCATGGAGCTGCTTGATGTTTTACCTTTTATCTTTCACATGATAGACTATTGGAAATGCACATCTTATCTTTACACTATTCAAAGCAGCAAGAGGTTGCTGGGACCGCCGATGTTACCTCATTATAATTGATACATGTACAATTAATTGTACATCATTGTAAATGTACTAAAAGAAAAGAGAGCAGCTAAGTATAGAAATGGAAAATAGGGACCACCAAATTCAACATGTGAAAAGCAGTCTTGTAGAGTGAGCTTGTTAGAGCAGGGTTTCTCTGTGTGAGAGAGAAATAGAAAATGGCACCCATTTCAGCTGTTTTATAAAGGGCAATTGATATCACAGTGGCTAGCTTGGATATGGCACATATTTTATTTAATTCTAAACAAGATTGTTTCATATTATCTTGTCTGCACTGCCATCATTTAGACAACACTGTATTCACTGAAATACAGGATTGTTTTTTTTTACCTGTTCTTATAGTGAAGTTGATGCCACTTTAGGCATGTCAGAAAAAAAAAATAGTTTATATTGGATTTCTATGATGATACACATGTACATGCGTGTCAGGTTTTATCATATTATAGTATTTAATGCTGAAATGATTTTAAGCGATATTACTGTATACGCCGAATATTTCCCAAGGGTTTTATTTTCGCAAATTTCGCGAGTCAGCTGCTATTCGTGAAATTAAAAACACACAAAAATATTGACTCTAATGCCAATGTGAATGTGATGTACGCATATAAATTTCTCCGTTCAGTACAAGACTCCACAATCGCGAATTTAACCACTTGCGAAATTGTCGTGAAGTCCCGATTCGCGAAAATTTAGACTCGCGAAATATATGGCGTATACAGTACTTTCCTCAGGTTCTCGTTTTTAACATCATGTTAATTTGTTTTTACCCAACTTCTGCATCATCTGACTTCTGCGTCTTTCACCAAAATTACAGATTTGTGGATAACTTTCCTCTCCATGTTCTACATGTTGTGTAAAGAGGATATCCATGAACCAGGACACAATCTAGAAAAGGAACCAATTACCTGGTATCTTACTGTATAAGCTGCTATTTTCGTGTACAGATATATATGTTAAAGAGGAGATCACAGACATTAGTTATTTTTCATGAGATTTTGTTTTCACGAATTGACACCGAGGCTATATAAATTATGCTCTATTGGCACATGGCGACATTTTTGCATGTTGTTTAATGTGCAGTCCTACTGTGATTCGTGAAGTTCGCAAAAAAACATTAAACCCTCACAAAAATAACAGCTTATACAGTATTTGCTGTCATCAGGTAACATCTACACATGCAACTGCACTGAATGTGAATTAATGATTCATGATGGACATGGTCTTGGAGGGAAACGGGAATTTTTTAGAATACATGAATGGAAATTAAGTACAGTGTATTACATGATATATTTTGTGATCAATAAAAGATTGTACCAAGACTGCATCTTTAATATCGTTTCGGTGTATATGTACACTACATGTTTGTTCATATCTGTGCATATTAACTGTTGCCAGTACATGTATTGGTTTTCAGTGTTTCAAGTCCCTAATGTCCCTCAAATCTTTGTCATCTATGTATCAAAAAAAAAAATAAAAAAAAATAAAAAAATAAAAAAATAAAAATGCATCAATTTTGGCAAACGTTTCAGAAATATGAAATCTTGAAATGTTTCTCCTTGTATACATCCATCCATTTACTATAAAACCAGAAACACCTGCGGCATGAAACTTTCATAAATTGGAGCCGACAGCCCTTTTCACAGCATGAAACTTTTGCGAATCACCACTGGCATTGACTGCATTGTGTAGACAAACACTTTGGCATGCATTTTACTTTCTCAAATCTTAGCGCCTCGCAAAATCTATCAAAGTTTCATGCATGCAAAAATGTCTGATTTTACAGTAAATATATACACACACACATCCATCTATACATACATGTACATATAAACACACACACATTCACTCATTCATACACACATACATAGATACATACACACACACACACACACGTATACTGTATATCAATACCATCTGACCTCTGTTATTTGGCCATGTCAGGACTGGCGCCCATCCAGATAAGCAATTTGGTCAGATATTGGAGAAACAATGTTCATGTACACGTTCATTTAGCTGTGGACACAATGGTAACTTCAGCTGTAGCTAGATCGTGTACACCACAACAGTGGTGGAATTTATGCTAGCCTAATGAAATTATAGCCCAATTTTTAGTGAAATTGACACATTGTTGAATTCATACACGTGTGACATGTTTCTCTTTGGAATATTGTAGGTACAGTGTGTGAGTTTCGTAGGAGTTTTACTGATGTTTCAAATCAACTGTTTCTTCTTTTTTTATTTCAAATTTGCACTTCGTGAACATGTCCTGATGATAGAGAAGTCTGGATAAAAGATCGCCAGATAATCGAGGTCGGACTATACTGTGTACCAGTACATCATTTTCAGGTCACTAGAATGAAACACAGATGTGCATTCTCTCCACATGGAATATTCCAGCCAGGTTGCCATTTAATGACCCACATAAGCCAAGTAAAAGCAATGTACATGACATTGTGGACATAGTGTCAAACTCGTGGACACATATGCTGGACGAATGTGTAAAATGTCCACTTTATACAGTATTTAGTGACCATTGGTCACATCCAGGAAGTTCAAAATTTTTTGTAGTGCCAGAATGGCACAATGTATTCACACCCAAATTTGTACACATGATACTCTAGAATTTCTTCTCTATGCTCTTTTCTGTTCGTTTACTTGTCATATAATTTGTATACAAGATCTGGAAATTCCTGATTTTTGTTTGTTTGTTTGATTTTTTTTTTTTTTTTTTGGGGGGGGGGTTGAAATGCAATTATACTCCTGTCTTACAAACCTTATACAATGTATATCTGATTAATCATTATTTTGAGGTTATTCAGCCAGGAAAACTTTGTGTTTTACATTTTCATAGCAAAGAAAAAAAATTGTCTACATTTTTTTTTTTTTTTTGGTATGCAATTAATTGAAACTATGAGGTGATGACATCATCAGCTCATTTATTTGCATATTTATCTCAACTGTTTGATAACAGTTTTGCAAATATCAGCAAAAAAAAATAGGAATTTCATAACCTCCCTAAAAAAAGAATTCTATAATTTTTATCAAATTTTCACTGTTGAGCTGATTAAATCTTTACCCTTTCTTTTCATACAAACCTTTCCCCGGTCTGAAATTCCCCTTTAAAGGGACATTCCAGATGATTTTCATAATTTCACATCATGCAGTACATAAATCGACAACTCCATGTATAGATTTGTGGAATTTATTGTGGTTCTTGAGCAGAGAAACAATACTTTGAAAAACCTTAAACAAATTACACTGAACAAGGATGATGACATAGGAGGTTCACATATTTCAAAAATGTAGCAGTGTAATTCCATTACAATACCGCTTGCTTGCGACTTCACCTGCGTATAATCTATGCATGCCTTCTTCTTTTGTTCTGCTTCCTTGAGCCCCAACTCGTGCATTCTTATGGTGTCTCTGCCATGTCATCATCCTTGTTCATTGCAATTTGTCCTAAATTTTGAAAATATTCTTATTCTTCATCCCAGTTATCACAAATTCTGAAACTCTGTCCTCAGTATAACTAATTTATAGTTGTTCAAATGTAAAAATTTGAAAATCATCCAGAGGTCTCCTTTAAGAAAGGACAGTTGTAAAACTTTCATTCGTGTGAACACAGACTGCCAAAGAAACTTTGTTCTTTGTGGAGCCATACAAGGTGAAAAGAAAGGCGTTTCATCTTTCTTTTTGTTTTAGGTAAAGCTTGTAGTGCTAAAAGCTTGGACAGTTGGCTTCTCATTTTTTTTTTTTTTTTTTCTGGCTAAATTCCACGTTCTTCCTGATAGACGGCCTGATCTGAACAAACTTGTATTGAAAACAGAATGTGAAATATTGCTACTTATCCCTCACTTATCCAAAGATGAGAACTATCTTTGCAAATTTCCTGCTTTAATATCTCGACTGCAAAAATAACAAAACAAAAATATTTTGTGCCGATATCAATGTCGAAGCCCAAATACCGGTACTCCAATCTGTGCAACAAGAAATGAGCATGGTTCTCTCGTACTGCTCTGGCTCAAGAGTTTCCACTTTTGCATTGTGGGTAAAATATAACAGTCTGGAATGTTCACACAATGAGTGATAGGAAATAGATGCATGGCTTCACTGAGAAGATCCTCCTTCACTATATCCACTCTAGGACTGGTGATGGTAGCTCACGAGACGGGACACCACTGCGGTACCTTGCACGCTCAAAGCATCACGATGCACTGAAAACTTATGAAGTTTCGCTGCTGATGACTTCTGACAGAGTCATGTGCATTCTTGCTCCTCACTTGTCCGTCTCCATAGCAACATCCTGTGGGGTTGGAAACTGCCCCCTGTCTTGGTGGTTAGATGAAGGCACTGGTCATACATGAATCCCCACGAAGCAAAATTACATCACTATGGGAAGTTACCATGGATGAGCAAAGATAAGAGTTGATGCCTTCCCTTATATAGTTACACAGGGGACATTTTGCTCATATTCCGACAGACAAAATTGATGTTTGCACTCCAGTTGGTCCATGGTGTGCGCTTCATTTCCTGAATTTCTTGAAGAGGGGATGGACATGTTTGGTGCCACGTGACTGATACTCCATGTACACCTGATCATCGGCTCCCGACAGGGAACTCATGTTGCCCACCCGACGAACCACCTGGATAAGAAAAAGGCAGAGTAAGAATGAGAAATGAATGTTTTAGGTACATTTTGGTAATGCCAAAGATGGCTATTTGCTTCCCTATCAAAAGAAAAGATCACCATCACGAACACTGACAAAAACCCAACAACAATAAACCTGAAAGCCTTGCTGATGACTTACTTCAGAAAAATCAGTCTAACATATTTACAATGCCAATGAATATGCATTTGTGACTGTACTACCAGCAAAGTGAAAGCAGTGGTATCTTATTGGTTGAACATCAAGGAATTACAGGTTTACTTTTCTTTTTTTTTTGTTTAGTCATGGGATCACCTGTGCATTATCCACATTCATCAGAATTCATCGCAACTGGGACCTACAAGGCACTTACAGGCATCACACCACTCAGAACAGTACTCACGAGTCATTTGCCATACTAGAATGACCCGAATGGAGGTGTACGAGATTCTGATTACATCACTAAGATAACATGTAATGCTAATGCGATGGGACCAGTGCCACATTCTGTCATTCCAAATTCAATTTCATAAAAGTTGGAACCAATTTCTTCTTCATCTCCAATTCTTGTGGCTGACATTCGAATCACACACGATCACTATGATCATCACAATCCCACACCATTGCCTCCATCCCCGCCCGTACCTGTGATCCTGTCTTCCCATCTCCCGGCAACCGCTCCTCCTCCGCATCCGCATCACTGGCAGCCAGCACCTGCTGGAGGAGCTGCTGCTGCTCCTGCCTAGTGGAATACTTCAGGTTCTCCTGGAATCAGAATTCAGTCAAGATGTTGCTGTTATCTACATGCCCAACATACATTATAGCAATGTCACACCCATTTGCACTATAAACAACATTCAAATATTAGCCTGTTGTTTGGAACATGTCACGTTACAATTTGAAGCATAAAAAGAGGAGTGATCCTACATCAAGATATTATGTCACATCTAAATTAA
The DNA here is from genome assembly GCF_964275005.1 of Diadema setosum. NCBI lineage: Eukaryota > Metazoa > Echinodermata > Echinoidea > Diadematoida > Diadematidae > Diadema > Diadema setosum. The sequence continues at coordinate 5,680,992 of NC_092704.1, read as the reverse complement.
TGAGTAATAACAGATTGAGAGTCATAAAAGGTAAACTGATCATTGATGTGATGATTGCAAAAGCTGTGGTGTATGGTGTGAAGTATCTTTCAACTGGTAGAGGTACCAGTATGTATCATATAAATATCCACGACTATCAGGTAAATTACACTATTCTGGCTACACAGCTATGAAACTCTTGTCATTATCAGGACCACAGTCAAATCTTAGCTACTATATGAAGACAAAGCAGAACATTTGAAGTATTCATAGATTATAAAAGAAGAATACCGTAGATAAAAATGTCAACATTTTCACAAGGTACAACTTCAAAGACCTCAACAAAATATTGAAAGTCTAAAGCACTTTCTATAACTGAACAAAACTTAACAACTGAAAATTTTGAAAGATAATGGAAGATCATCAAAGACTACATAAATTTGACATTCCAGTGATGATAATCAAGAGTAGAATTGATGAGGTCATTAGGATGGGTCATTTGGTCACCTGGTCCATGCCAGCCAGCTTGGTGATGGTCTTGAAGCTGTAGCCCTGGTTGACCAAGAAGCGTTGTCTCTTGAGGGAGTAGAACATCTCCTGGGTGTCCTGCGACACCAGGGTGTAGAAGAAGGCATTGTATTCCTCCGCTGCCGCACCTGTCATTGAGAATACAGTGCACTCCTGTTATAGCAAACATGGTTATAACGAAATTCCGGTTACAACAAAGTAAAATTTCAGGCCACAACATTTCCCGCTCTATATTTCTTAATTGTTTATTTGTTCGGTTATGATGAAATTTTGATATAACAAAAGGAAACTGCCAGTCCCCAGGACTTCATTATAACGAGAGTCCAAAGTACAATGATGAGTAGCAATCATATAAAAGGCAAAACATAATTCTCAGAAGGGCTCAAAATGCATCTTCCACCATTTGGCATTGCTTGTGATACGTCAAAACAGTCTACCAAGAAACTTGTCCGGTTGATGCAATTTTCCAGGATGAGTTGTTTTTGGGGTATTTTGAGATTTAAAATCTAAGATAATAAAAGTTGGGGTACCTGGCCTTTATTTCTCAAGAACCCTCCCTATTCAAATGTGGGTGGGTGGAAAGTTATGCAATGATTGATCGTGCCTCAGCAATTGCATTCCACAACAAGCTGCATGTGATTCACTATAGTGTGGAAGATTGACATCTACTGCTACGCCACAGATTTGTCGATCATTTATTATAAAACATTATGTAGCAACAACGGTTGCACAAGATTCCTGCAGAATCTGCAAGACTTAACAAATCTGCAGTCAGTAGTGAATGGTAAGACAGACACATAAGTACAGAGCTAATCTGTTCACTTCTGCTGTTGAGAGCGCAAGTGTCAACGCAGACAGATGAATGTCACAACTGAAGTGGCTTTTGACACAAACCTTTCTTCGCCCGGAGGATGCGGCCCAGACGTTGGGCCTCCTGTCTGCGGGATCCACCGTGGGAAGAGATCTGGATCAAGACGTTGGCCTCGGGGAGATCAAAGGAGTTGTCACCAACCTGCACAGAATTTGAGAGAGATTGGCAGTTTAAGAGAATACATAGCAGAGAAGGTGATGAACTGATGACATGCATGAGCAAACAACCAGATACTTTCAACAGATTGTGCTGTGTGAAAAAGATAGAACTATTGTCAAGCTAAAAGGAAGCATGCCATAAAAGCACAATATAGCCACAGATGATTATATAAGGCACTGCACACAATACTGTAAAAGCAAAAACATCCGCGGCATAAGACTTTCACAAATTGGAGCTGCCAGCCCTTTTCGCTATATGAAACTTTCGTGAATAGCCAATGGCATTCAATGCATTGTATTAAAAGAAATCTTTTACGTGTATTTCACTTATTGTCAGTTTTTGCTCTTCGTGAAATTCATGAAAGTTTTGTGCATGCAGAAATTTCTTGTTTCACAGTTTACTGGAGGACTCTGTATTATCTATCCCATGACAACATCCTACTAGAGTAAAATATACACGCCATCTGGTACAGAGGCATACCTTGGATATGAAGATGGTGTTGACTGCTGGGTTGTGTTGAAAATTCTGCAAAATCTGCATCCTTTCTCCTTGGCTTGTCGGTCCGTAGATGTACGGCCTGAGGTTGAGGAGACACAGGAAGAATTTAATTTTTGAGATGCACATGACAAAGTACATTTACAAAGTTGTGATGAGAGATGTGCCATAGTTTGTGTAAATTTATTTTTCTGGAATGTTACATGCAATTGATGGTTCCTTGAAACAGAACTTCATTTATGTAGGAAACTCTAATCTTCAATGTGTATTGTACATTGAAATTAACTATTCCCATGAACTTTACAGGTCAACTGATTTCGGTACTTCAAAAAATTATGCACAGTTTTTTTAGGGTAAAGTCTTTGATGCTACATATTGTTGCTTTGTGCACACAATATATTATGATTCTTGTAATCATTTTGTTTGGCTTTGTTCAATAATTAAAAAAAAATGAAAAACAAGAGTGTAAAGGTCAGTGAATTGGGGTTAAAAAATATCTCCTTAGACATACATGAAGGACAGTAAATCAAATTCTGAGCTGATTACAGCAGAATGGCACAATGACAGTTGACTCACTTGCCCATGGCCACTGCATAGTGTTTGAGGGCAAACACGTTGTCAGAGAAGACGATGACCTTGTCGTTGCGCTGCTCGTGGAACCTGACCAGGAACTGGCAGGCGCGGAATTTGTTCGGGTTCATGACGTACAGCAGCTGTGGGAACGGCAAAGGCAAGAAATAATCATCAATACTTCCTCTAGAATCAATTGTATCAAACAAATCAATCAGTGCTATCCTACCAGATCATAAAGTCTTGAAGATTTTTTTTTTTTTTAACGTTTGAAATGGGTGCATTTCATGGAATGACATTTGGCACAGAGTTACATGTGATTCTAAAGGCATATAGGACAATTACCAATTACAACTTCAACATACCTGCATGTGATGACATACTTTGACTGAATATCACAAATACAGAGTTTTTGTTATAACACTGTTCAGACAATGCGACAATTACAGCGGATGTTACTCTGTGTATATCCATACAGAATTCATCAGAGCATTTTGCTAAGATTATATAAATCTTATCACTCTCATTTTCAAGCGGGATAGTCTTGCTGGCTTGCAGTCATCCTAAGAAATCACACTTCGAGATTCGACTCGACACTCTCAGGAGGGAAAATTCACTTGTTTGTTCTTGACTTGTCTGTCTATCATTACACTAATCTGTTCAGCAATTCATCTTTTCACCTGTTAGTACATGTCCAATCACTCTGTCCATCAACTACACCATCCAACCATTCAATCTCCAGTCATGTATTTGGTCATTTAAAATATTACTAGTAATTCGTTCAAGCACTTCCAAAGTCAAACACCCACAAGCTCATGCCACCAACCACTAGGCCATGTCAACAGCTATCACTAGACCATGTTCACTACCACAAGGCCACATCCACTACCACAAGGCCACGTCCACTACCACTACGCCATGTCCACTCCCACTAGGCCTTGTCCACCACTACTAGGTCATGTCCACACCACTACAAGTCAACCATCACTAGGCCATGTCCACCATCACTAGGCCATGTCCACCACCACCAGGCCATGTTTGCCACCACTACACCATGCCCACCACCACACCAACCTCCAACCACTGTCTAAGGAACAAGGTTCACCTACCAGTCTCTTCCTGCTCCGGATGGCCAGGTACTCCCGGTAGAACTCCGGCACCATGGGGCACCAAACCTCGGCGCACTGCACCCTGGCAATGAATCCGCGGTTCTGCAGCTCCATCCAGTTTGCCTCGTAGAGCTTGGGGCCGATCAGGAAATTGAGGTCGGCGATCTTGTCATCCTCCCGGACCAGGGTGGCCGTCAGTCCCAGCTTGCAGTGGGCCTGGACCTGTGTTAGGACCCGCCGGAACTGCTTGGCTGGGATGGTGTGCACCTCTGGTTGAATGGATTACAGAGAAAAAGAAGTTGGCATCATCTTGAACTATAGAAAAGACTGCTTCATGAAGGTTATCTGGAGGGATTAAAGACCTTGTAGTGTGGGGATTCATGGAATGGCATGGCTGGCCCAGTTTGGATATAGTTGAAAACCCCCATAATAAATTGTGTACAGCTTTACCACTGATCTCTATGCAAGTGCACACACAGCCGCAGAATCTTGACTGGAGTCAACCATTACGTTATGTTCTGATGCATGTATTCACTGACTAGTGCTATCCATGGTTTCTGTATGTACCCTTGTGAGCAGTGAATGAATTGGACCAGCCATGAATCCCCATGCTACTGGGTCTTTAATAGTTTGGGTTTCCTCTTTCTTTTTTTTTTTTTCAGATGACACACATGTTCACAGAAAAAAGGCAAGAAACTTGATACAACTGTGGGTATGAATCACCATTAAATGGGGAAACCATTTTTTAAATTCATTTTTGTTTTTTATTTACGTGCCTTCTACTCACTAACACAGATCATTGAATTACCAGTGAAAAGAATAAGAAAGCTTCAATGTAACAAGATAAGCCATGACAGAAAAATTACACTTTTCATTTTCATAAAAAGATATGAGAAAGCCAAAGAATGAAATATCTCTTCACCATCTAGGATCATGAGACCCCACTCTTGGGACTGCATCCACTGCATAACCTGGTCTGCCTCCCACGACCTCTTGGTGGTGTGGGCCACCATGGAGTATGTGCTGATGCAGATGTTGCAACCTGGTGTGACAATTAATAAACAGGAAAGTAGTGTGAAATGCATTTATTGACAAAGGTCTGCAGAAAGATCCACTTTGAAGCGAATAAAGTAATGAATAATATGTTACTGAAGGTAATTAATTAGAAAAGAATAAGCAAACACTTAAAGTTAACAACTTTGAAATATATACATCATAGATGATAAAACTGATGATTACAAAGACACTGCTACTAGTAATAATAACAATAATTAAGTGATAAGATAATAACTAAAATGTTGAGACAAATCTTCATTATCACCAACATTATGATGACAATAAAGGAATTATAAGCTTAACTTGCCAAGCTTCTTAATTATCATTCAGTAACCATCTAAAACTGACCTTGTAAAGTTAGCAAGCCTACTCAGGTGAGATACATGCCTCAGTCCAATAGGAAAGCCAAGGTAACTGCATTCATACTTGCACAGATGAGTTATTGTTTTTGAATCGTGTTGCAAAAATCCCTTTTCAAAAACCATGAATATCAGGAGTGCATCTGTGCCAATCAGCGACAAAAGCACTCCAACATACATGCATATTGCCGAACAAAGCACAGTTAGGTTTCATGCATACAGGCTTTTATATTGTGTCTCATGAGGACAGTCAGATGATCAGCAATAAATGACACCCACCCTTGGGTTTGTCCTTGGCATCCGACGTGAAGCGACAGATCATGGAGTCGTCCATGGTGGACCACATCCGGAACTGGGACCTCCACTGCTCCACTGCCACGCCCGAGGTGCAGAGCACGATGCACCGTTTCCTGACGGTGCAGGCTGCAGTCACGCCCACCAGGGTTTTACCAGCACCTGGGGGGTTAGGGATGTGGGGGGAGAGGATGGAGAGGTAACATTTTTGGAGATGGGGTTGGTGTGTGGGAACAGCAGCTATTAGTGAGTGTTTGCTTGACTTACATGACATCATGTGGTTTGTATTTTGAGGAATGCTTGTGAAATATTGATCCATCTTTTCTCATTTGAAGGAAACTTGCAAAATAGGGAAATAGTACCATAGAATTACATGTACATTGCACTACTCAAATGCAAAATGTTTAGACCATTTCTTTTTTTCCAGTTAACCACATCAATGCCGCCATTTACCATACCTATGAAGAAGTTTGTGACCAAGTCTGTTGCCAATACTGTCACCTGTTTATCTAAAATAATTTGTCATCACAAAACAACACTGCTATATTCTCACTATAACACGACAATTTCAATACTCCAATTTCCATATTCTTAACAGGACACTATGATTTTCATCACAAACAACACTGCTAGGAGTGATGTAAGGACTTACCACAGGGCAAGACAATGACCCCTGACCTTGCCCGTCCGTTGCCAAACATCTTCCGCAGGCTCTTCTCCTGGTAGGGTCGAAGAACTGTTGTGGGCTTCAGATCAATGCTGCAAGATGTGGGAGTTGGAGGGGAAGGAAAGTAAACTCAATTAAAACATAGCAATAGGAGAGTTATCCACATAATCATGTAACAATCTGCCACTCGATGTAAAAAAATTGAACCAGTATAATCGATATTATAATAGAATTGTTAGTAATAATAGAATTATAATAAAAATGTTTCCACACTAAACCGTCAACAGTGATAGTTTAATGAGAAAAATAGTGATATCTCCTCACATTTTAGGATTTATTGCAAAAATTTTATATGGTAGGATGTTTTGTGATACAACTGACCTACACATATGCATCAAATGTGATATCCTGAACATTTTTTAAATCACTGCTCCCAAAGGCAAACACGACCTTTGAGTCATCTCCGAGTCTGCTATAAACTGCATTGAACAATTTTGCTTTTACATGATTATAATGTAGCAATAAGAACACTCACATCTTATTCCACTATACAGGCTGTGCACATTGAATGCAAGTAAAGACTTGCCATTGTTCACTTGCTGGTTATCTGCGTGCTTACACAAATGCACAAATTGAATGGAAAAGAAGAAAACAAACATAACTAGATGTAAATCTAATAATTTGTTGAAGTCTTACCTGAGATCTGGATTCCTCGTGTCATTCCGGAAGTCATATTCAGCTAGCAGGGGGTACTCTAGCTCAATGCACCTAATCACCACACATGTAAAAATGATACATAACAAATTTGATTGTCATGTTTTATATTTGAATATTTTCACTGATAAGTCAAATTAAATTTTCATGTTTCATGTTTGACTACTTTCACTGATATATTAACAAACAATTTGAATCTTAACAAAGACATTTAAAGATTGAATGAAATGGAGTGATAAATAGATTGGTACGATAAAACCTTTCGCCAAGTCAAAGACAATTTTTTAGTATCGACTTTAAAACACAAATGATATCTGGACTTGTAACCCCCTCATCTATACTTCATGGCCAAAAACATACATCAAGTTGCCAGTTAGTCTTCAGAATAAAATCTTTCAGTAGTCTAATCTAGTACTGTCAAAAAAGAAAGGGGGATGGTTTGTAATGTCTGCTGGAATCACGGTTATGAGAATTCACTCACCTCTTCTGCAGGTTTTCAATCTCGTCCTGAACGACTTCGAAAGAGACGGCAGTCAGGTCCTCCCCTTCATCTTCTTCTTTGTCGATCTTCTCGTAGAAGTCGAAGATGTCGGTGGGGATTTTTTCCCCATCTGCCTCCCCTCCAGGTGCGGCATCCGCGTCCTGTGATTGGGATGTCCCAGCTCCATTGGTGTGCCCCTGAGAGTTTGGGGCATTCAACTTGAGGAAAAGGGGAATTAATGAGATTGGTGGGATAAGTTAGTATAATGGTTACATGTCTCATATCATGGGCTCCTCTTTCACTGAGATTATCTGTGTAGCAACAATACTGCAACATTACATTACCATCCATCAACATTTCCTAGGGAACACAACTGACTAACGAATGACAACTTGTAACTGATCAGATGACTCAATTTCAAAGACATACAAAAATTGTAGTCACTGAGACAATGACTACTTTCAGTTATTAATACAAAGAGTAAGCACTTAACTGGCATGCTTGTGGAACTTGTGTATGAAAAATGTAACACTAAAAGTTAATGGATTAAATTCAGAAATGGAGCATGCATACCTGTACAGAAGACATTAATCACATAGAGACAGTGTACAAAGAAAAATAGGCGGTTTTACTGTACAGGGAAAGCATCTATGAAAGGCTGGTAGATCTAGTAAAAAAACTTCAATTCCATCAATGACTTCAACAAGCCTGATCAAGGTAGAGAGTTAGGTGATGGATGTTTTGAGTTATGAGTAGAAGAAGACTTAATTCTGGAAAACAGGACACATGTTTTAAAAGGTTTGCTGAAGAAGGAAACCATTTAAACATCTCTTGCACCTGTGCTGCAAAGGCAAGGGCACAGATTTGGCATAGTTATGAAGAGTGATAAATGAAGTCTACCTTGAGCACAGACGAGCCTCCCGCTGCCCTCTGGGATACCAGCAAGCCTTCTTCTGTCTCTTCCTCGTTCACGTCTGACCTCAGGCGACACTGCTGTATCACTGGGTCCTTCAACAGTCTCTGCAACACATCCTACCATTGGACGAATGGCATGAATTTAATTTACATACTGAGGGTGACACATGTCGGCCGTATCATTTTCCTTGACAGCTATAATCATCAGTCTTCTTGGCTAGAATGTTTTACAGTATTTTGTTTGTATTTCATATGTAGTCCCTCTGCATTTATTTCCAAGAATCTAGTCATATCATCAATATTTATGCATCCCTGGATCTGCAAACCATGAAGTAACCATTTTCACTTTTTTTTCCTACTTTCCTATCCATAATCCAACCCTTTATCACATACCAGTAAAGTTTACTGTATTAGTATATTACTTTATGTGTAGCTCATAAAATGTCATAAACTTTTTTTTCTGTGTATTTAGCCTTACTCTCTTCTCTTGACCAGATGATGAGGTGTCACTTCACACAGATAAGAGTGACGATACAGACAATACATTAATGACCAAATGAGGGCGCACTTACAGGAAATGGACTTTCCACAAAGTATCTGTTGTGTTTCAGAACCAGTTTCACTTTGCCGTAACTCAGTGTGCAGAGCTGGAATAATGACAAACAGGGAGCATGTCAATCATCAAATAAAACAATACTTGAAGTGGCAAATTCATCAATATTTGATCATCTTTTAAAGTTCATACTTTGACATCATGAACACATGGACATCTAAAACCATCATATGATTTTTGAAACGTATATTTAATAGGGTTATATGTGCAGGAGATCTACACACTCCTTTCTTAATTCATTGATCACCAGAAAAATATACGTGTGACACAGTTCAGTTTCTGATGCATGTAAGGCAGCAAAATTGGAATTCATGGAAATTACAGTGAGAGCAGAAAAGGGTATGGTTAGCAGTTTTGAACAGGGTCACACCTGTCGAGATGTTTTTCTTATTACAAAGTGTATGCTATTAACTGATTTCTGTAAAGCCTCATGGGAGTGAAATGAGGCGTCATCTATGATTAAAGGTCCAGTTTACCTTTGGGAGCAGTGATTTCAAAAATGTTCAAGATGTCACATTTGATGCATACGTGTAGGTCTGTTGTATCATTAAACATCCTACCATATGAAATATTTGCAATAAAACCTAAAATATAAGGAAATATCAGGGTTTTTCTCAATAAACCGTAACTGTATACGGTTTAGTCTGGAAACATTTTTATTATAACTATTGTTCACATTTCGTGTATTTAACAACACTTCACATCGATTATACGGATTCAAATTTTGACAGTGGTTGTTTCTATCCCTAACTCACATTTTAGAACTATTTTAAAGCACTAATGCTTTCATCTGCAAATGGTAAATTATGCCTTTAAAAATCCTCAACATATGTTGTCTTTGTAAGATATTTCGCCGCTCCATCCTGTCTGGGGCATTCGTCTTAATCCTGCACAACTCTGCAGTCTCTACATTCTGTTCTCTTTCTCTGTTTCTAGTTCTTTCTGTTTTGCAGAGAAACATTCCATGCATACTCCTCCCCTCCCCCCATCTTGAATTCTGAAACCTTCACAATACAGGGCTCTGCCAACCATGACCACTGCAGCTCAGCAATCACAGTCACAAACATTAAATCATATTTTGGCTGAAAATAGGAAAGTTGTTGTATATAATCTTGCTCAATGATGTTATTGAAAAAAAACCCACTCCTTTTCATAATTTTCTAGATTTTATATGAAGACAAAGTACAGTCAAACCTGTATATAGCGGTCACCCAAGGGAGACGAAAAAGTGGCCATTGTAGACAGGTGGCCGCTATAGACAGGGTCTTTAACATGGCTTTTCTCTTGGGGGGGGGGGGGGATTGTGTTTAGTGGTTGCATACAGCAGGTGGTTGCTATAGACGGTGGTTGCAATAGAAGGTTTGACTGTATACTTAAATCACGGAAACATACTAGAAGGTTGCCCTGCATACACTTTAAATGCATTGTTTCCTCTTCGTCGCCCCTCATCAAGTCGCAATCCTATTTCAGTCTCTCATACCTTGATGAATTCCACAATGCCATCTGGGATGGAAGTCTTGCTGAGTCTCCTCAGGTATTCAATAATGTCACTGGTCTGGAGACCCACAGACACGGCAGCATAGAGTGAATATGCTGTTAATCTGTCAATCAAAAACAAAGTCTCAATTTAGCTCAACACAAAATCACTAAAGAGGCAAAAGCTTCCCTTCATATGAATTGCTCTGATTTCTTGTCTCTGTGGTCCATACACAAAACACCCTACATCTGCAAAGACGATTAATATTCTTCATGTGCTGTCAATACAGACCTCCATTTCCACCTAACCTTGTACTTGAAGAGCTCTCAAGACAGCTCACTTAAACATTTAAGAAATGTGAGAAAGAGGCAAAATGAAGTATGTATTGAGATTCTTTTAAGTGCAACCATATGAAATGCAAATCTCAACCCGTTGAAGACTGGTCCCGAGTATACTTGGGCTGGTGTCTATGGGAGATACACGTTGTAGTAAAATCAGCCTGTCTTCAAAATAATAATAATGATAAAAAAAATCTTACTTAGATAAGCATAGACTTCAAATGAAGTCTAAACTGCTGGCATGGTGCACAAGGCATTCCATGATCTTTTGAATGAGGAATTCTGTCAGTAATCATGGCATTTCGACTGAGGGCATACAAATTTTGTGTACAACTAACTTGTATTCGTGGATGTTTTCCGGTCGGCACACAGGTTCTGAGATGGCGATGAGGAAGTCATGGGCGTGCTTGTAGACTGGGGAGAAGGACTCTAGGAAGATGTGTCCATCTGGGGCCTGGTTTAAGAAGAGAATATGCCCATCATCAATAGCAGTATGTTGGACTAAGCCGAGCTTTAGCTCTCCGAACTACCTCCTTTACATTGAGAATTTTCAACGCTCTGTTGAGGCTTTTCAAACTCTGGGTATTGGGACATTAATGTCAAATTATTTCAGGTACAGAAAACAAAAGCTCCTGAAACAATATTGGGAATCCCATTCATTTAAGAGCAATTGTCCCAGGTGCCAACTTTACCATGGACACTACAGGACCAATAAAGAAATTATAAATTTCATGCATAACAAAAGACTGTAATATGAATTATAAAATCATTCAAACTTCTTATGACATCACAATGATGTTTGTTGTTAAAGGTCATATCATCCCTGCACTATTTCTGGATTAAAATTACTTGCTCTCTTACATATAACTGTAAAATAAGAAAGCTTCCATTAAAGGGATGGTATAACATTGGGGGAAATGAGGATTGAGCTTCTAACTTTTTGTGAGATACCAAGAAATCACTCATGAAATGTTAAGAACATACCATTCTAAGAGGAATTCAAAGTTTATTTGATGAAGATCAGTTTTGACATGGCTGACATATCCAAAAACAAAGTAAAACAAAGTGATCCTAATAAAAGGTGCATCCCATCTTTTATGATTATCGCTTTGTTTTGGATATCTCAGCCATTCGAAAACCAATTTTCATCAAATAAATGTTGAATTCCTCTTGGAATTACATGCTCTTTCATATTTCATAACAGGTTTCTCATTATCTCACCAAATCAGCAAGAAACCTAAAACATCAACTGAAATTAAGCATTCCACCCGCTGTGACTCTTAGAGAGAGAGAGAGAGCCTACCAGCCAAAGGGGTCTTGAACTATGGTCCTTCTTGAGTTGCATCTGACTGCGGTAGTCCTTGGCCCCAAACTCGTCCTCATCTTTATCCTCCTTCTCCTCCTCCACCTGCCGACTGGCATTTTTGGGCAGATATGAACCTAGTGCAAGAGAACAGAAGGCACAGTGAGATGACTGTGTGTTTGTTTTTGTTTTTGTTTTTTTGTTTTTATCCTTTAATTGTATTAAATGTAACCCTTTGTGCGCTTTTGAGTACACACTGGCACAGAAACCCCATAGCATTGCACACACTGTCCAAAGTCCTTGGCAAAGAAAAGGTTAATATATCTTATCCTAACTCAATCTCTGCAATTACAGGTGACTCCCTACCTCCTTGTCTAAAATATGCAAACAAACTTAAGTCACAATTGTCTTCAGTCTTGATGAAACATGTGTAAACATACATGCATAATCAGATCACTTCATCACTGAACATCTATGAAATTTCAGAGAAATTTGAATTCTTTACAGTATCAATAACTGGTATAACAACATCTCATACCTGGTACACAGGATCATGTTTGCCCTTTAGTATAATCATCTTGAATATTCATTTTAAATGATTCAAAATACACTGTAATGCTTCAATCAAGTAATCCATTCAAAATCTGCGTGAATAAATGACTAGAATCTAGATATTTCACTTAAAAATACAAATAGTCTACACCATGCAGACCCTACTTACCATCTGCTCCCTGAGAATCCTCATTTTCCAGATCTGGAGACTCCACTCGGAATTTCTTTGACTTCTTGGAATCTGGAGATGGAATAAAAGGAATGATAAACATCTGGCTTTTAATAACACCATTATTCATCTGTGAGCTGAAGCTACATTTACCAATTATATTTTGCCAACAATCTGTCCTTATTTTCATTAACCATAATTTCTGATGTACAATAAACAAATTATGAGTCCTTTCATTCATATACATTGTATTGTTTCTGGCATATGATATGGCTCACTGGATGATCACATATATATTAACATATATTTGTATTAATGATCAAACTAGAAACCAAGATGCTTTTGTGTAATTTAGTGAGGTCGAATTTTGGCATGGGATGTCAACAAACTTGGGTGCAGGCTTTCTTAAGGCTTAAAAACCTTACTTGAGATTCAGGCAGTAACGATTCATACTTTGTCTTTCTAGCGTTACATCTATGAGTTTACATTATCATTATCATTATAATTATCAAATCATCATCATTTATTTGGCATTTGTAAGACAATACAACTGCATGAACAAACAGCAGACAAACAAACAACACAACTACAAGTGTAATACAAGGCCCAAAGGGTTCAACTTTACAGGATGTCAGGCTTTCCCTGGTGCGCTTTCCTAAGTTGCCAGGTTGGAAAAAAACAAACAAACAAGCAATCAAAATCACTATGGCCCTTGGGCCTCTTCAACTAACTTAAGGAAGCACATCAGGAATAGCTAAACATGGAACTCATGCTGGCTTGGGAATAGCTTGTTGGAATGTTAGTTGTAGGTAGGGCCCTTCAGTCTCTATACTTATTTGGCACATACTTGATCATGTTGATTATCAAGCAAAACAAGTTCTGGGTTAGGTTTATAGAGTTAAGGTTAGGGGTGTATATTATATACTTGTATTCACTGTTAAATTGGCTATTAAATTAGTTGAGGGACATTGGGGAGTCCTTCCAAGAATAAAAGCTTGAAGACCAATGAAAAAAACAGAAGAAAGGGAGGACGAAAGATGCTTTATAAATTATAGGCCCCACCACTGCGCGTCCGTACTATAATAGTAAACTACGGCGGCTTGCATGTTTCTACTTGTGAATTCAGCCCCACCGTGTGGCATTCATCGGTACATAAGCATGGCCGTGGGGCTTTCTTCCACAGTATTTTTATAATACTCATGAATGCGGCGCCCTACCCAGGCGCGGTGGAGCACCCCAATTATCTCGCAGAAATCCATCGGCAGCCGAGCCTCATTTGCATAAAGTAAACAACATGTACTCGCGTAGTTGAAAAAAAGTAAACAACTTCTCAAGCTAATAGCAATTTCAGGAAACCTATTTTCGGATTAAAATTGAGTTAGTTTGAATTTGAAAACATGTCCAAATATGCACATATAACATATCAAAGGATTTGACAATGATAAAATGTGAAATTTTAGCGAAAACCTGGCGAGCAAAATTACCAAAAATATGCCTCGAAAATCATCCTAAAATTCACGAAGTGTGATTGCGGAACAAAAGCGCCATTCAAACAAAGTACACCGAAATTTATTTATCTGCTTGCATTTTAAATTTCATACCATAATATTCCCGGCCATGGTTGTGTCGGAAAAAAACAGAAGGTGATGTCAAAAATGACACGAACGCAAAGCGTACAGGTCGGTCCCATGTATAATTAATCGCGTCACTGTGGCGTTGCATGTCACAGCACACACAACGCATTGCTGCATGCAGCGTGCGCGGCAGCAGCTCAGCAATCACCGCCGTGCGACACTCAGCAAAATTGACTGCGTCACATGCAAACCAACAATGAGCACGAAATCCTGAATCTCACGTACCACGCATGCCCAATATTACGGGAAAAGAAATGACGTCATTTTCAATTGTTTCGCCGACTACAATTTTCTATTCCAAACCCTGTAGAAACAAGTTGATTTCTCAAAAAGTACAGGTGGTACAAAGCGAAAACTTTCACCATATATGGATTGAGGCCTAATGAACTTATGTTGCCAGTTTCGGACACATTGGAGCCCGGCCATAGTCCAGTCGGAAAAAAACAGAGAGCATGTTTTGCGAGAGGTGATTTTCAAAACGCTTTAATATCTCAAGTTCTAGTGCAGCAAATTTCATAATTTTTTCATCAAAAGGAAGGTTTTTAAAAACTTAGATAGTGTGGGAAGTTTAAGTTTACTAGCGGCACGCATAGCGGCACAAGGAGAAGGTAAAGATTTGACTTTTTCATGCACACAGTTTCGGGCAGCCGTGGATGCCCGTTGGAAATTCAAATAGAACGGGGCGATAATGAGATGCAAATTGGGGTGCTCCACCGCGCCTGTACCAATCGGCATTTACTTGAGATTGATACAGCGCCGGGGGAGACGATTTCCACAGCACGAGTAAAATTTATGCCGTCTTTTCTACCCCATAGAATATAATGGTATCGCTAACCCAGGCAGCGCGGGGTGCTGTAACTCAGTGTTGGGGTCGCCGGGTGCATGGTGGGGCGGTTACCCCATCACCTGCCAATGACGCACTGCACTTGGACTGTCTTGGTTTTGGACTTTTGCACTATGAACAGATTCTGGCTAAAACTGGGCTAGCGCTATAAGTTGAGTAGAGTCTATGTAGAGTAACTGCGTCAGTAAGCGGCCGTGCAGCCGTTCGCGGCAGGTACAGCATACACGGTAATATACAGCTAAACACGGCATTGCAATGTCACATGCACACTACGCATATACTAACACACTAGCAATCAACAAAAACCAACCGATAAAATGGGCACGATCTCTGACGAAAGTGAAATTTTCTCACGTAAATGACAACATATCGCATCCAAAATGAAATTTTCGGTACTTCTTAACATAACAGTTAAGAAACAATGGTCCAAGAAACTGGATTTTTTGTCGTTTTCTCGATGTTTATGGATTTTGAAAACATATCCTCACGTAAAATAGAACTTTCGCGAGCCGATGTGGCCCGCCATTTTTTTCGGAAAGTGGCTGTTACCATCGAAAAAATGAGAAAAACGCGAGAAAGACATCAATAACACCGCCAGAATTGCGATCTTGTTTGTGGCCAATGCATGTGCGCACGCTATTTTCACGTGCTTTCGCAATGGGAATTGGCGCTTACGCAATATTCGCGAGACATGTGAAGGCGTTCAGCTACAGATCGCGGAGCACGCGCGTATTGCATAGGGATTGTACATCGTGCCGCAAGCAGAAATACTACGTCGCATATCGCCCTTATCGGCGAAAATTGTGCCGGGTTTTGCCCTGGTAAATCATGAAAACTGCGTTGGTCAATGGTAAATTTCTTTCATGAAAACAATTGCGTTAATGAATAATCTTGTCTTTGATATATGAAATGGTTGAAAATAATTTGCCTGATTTGTTTACAAATTGGAAAAACCCTTAACAATGCTTAAACTGCCGCAAACGGGATTTTACTCTATAGAGTCTATGGGTATGGCCGATTCACTGTACACACCAGACGTCCAGACTCGAGTCTTTCTACAGGCACATTACACAGCCCAGCCGCTGTCTGTGGCTATCACTTTCAGTATATTACAGCCACCGTGGCGAGGCGATGATGACAAAGTTATAAATTTACAGTATCTACCACCACAGGCACAACTACCACAAGCACAGACAGGCCCGGTGACGTGCCACACAGCATCACAACATTCATTCACCATGCCATGGCCCATAATGGACCATGACCATGATGATGACCATGTTCACATAATTTAAATAAATTACCTCCGTCTGTACGGTCTCTTTTGTACTTGCCCATCTCTCGGCTTTATGACAAGATTTTCCAGGATAGATTCTACTCGAGTTCTTTCGTGAGTTCCAGCATCGTCGAGCAAAGGAGGTAGGAGAGAGTTAGGGCTCGTTTGGCTTTGATTATAGTTTCAATCTTCACATTCGGGCCGCACAATACCGGTACGTACATGAAATGAACGATATGTACGAAACACACACAAACAAGTCAGCGCACCGCCAACCACCCATCTCCATGCATACAGCAGCCTGAGCGAGCTCGAGCCACAGAACTCGGTGGCTCGAGCTTGCGTTGTGGCGCTTCGAGGTGTCGCAATCGCGATTGATGTGTATACCTCGCACGTGCGTTACGGAGGGAAGAGCATGAGCACACACTACAGAAAGTGACAGGCACACTACAATACACCGCTGAAATGGCTGCTGTTTGAGTTTATTTGATGTATTATCAAAGATCCGACACACAGTCTTTGGTAGCATACGATTATTAGTAAGTTCACCAACAAATGACACCTTATAGTTCTTTTTAATACTGCCTGAGTTACATTTTTGATGAGTTTTACTTGCCTGGACACTCACATAGTTTTAGATAGGTGGGACTACGGTATTCTTGTCATGAAAGCCACCACCATGCCACAAGCATTCAATTGACAATGACATGCACATGCACATGCATGTAGCAATGTGGTGCTTGCTAATAGGAATTCTAGAAATTCATGATAGGCTTTGAAGGGATTCAGTGACAGATGCATGTTCGATTGACACAAAAATCAGTGACGAGCCTAGTTTATCAGGTGTTTTCACATCAGCCCGATAAAAATCCAAGCTCGAAATATTTTCCCCGATTGCGAATTATTTCTTATTCACATCAGCCCGAAGAGCTGGTAACCGCACTGGTAGCCCGAATAGTTAGAAATTTTGAAATAGCTAATTCGACAACTGAGTATGTGCAAACAGCATCAGTAATGTGTGTGCCCTCTCAAAAATTCCTCATGATTTGTGTGCAGTGTGTCTCGATCGATCGGGTCACGCACGCTAGGCCTGATGGAATTTATCGCGCTAATTTTTCAAGTCGTTTTTACATTATCAATAAGCGCGCTACTATCCCGCTATTTCAGAAATTTCCTGAGTTGGAGTCGAGAAATTTTCTCGATCAGAGTGATACAATTAGCGCACTAATTTGTGTTCACATTATCAAATAGCGTGCTATTTCGCTATCGGGAAAATTTCCCAAGTCAAAAAATAGCGCGCTATTTCGAAACATCGGGCTGATGTGAAAACGCCTATTGATTCGTTAGGATCTTTATCTTAGATCTGTAATCCATAATAGTGTATAGTGTAAATTCAATTTAATGTTAATGTTAGCCGTGGCAGTTCAAGTGGGTCAGTGCAGTGATTGATAAGAAGGGAGAGAACAGTCATTTTATGTCTTGATTCATAAATCTTATGTCACCATGATGTGGAAACTGCAAGCAATGTACTCCGAGTTTGATTGATTAATACAATCCTATTGAAACAGTGACAGAGTTGAGTAGTATGCCAAAGAAAATTTGTGTAGGCCAACATGTTTCTAAAAAAGAAATTGTTCCAGTTACGGTTTGACCACCCATGCCAAAATTTGACTGCGGGCAAAAGCATTGGTTTTACTTGTATTGTAGTTGGCGGTCAAATTTTGGACGACGTTATGGTTGAATTACTGAATTATGTCTTGCTTGCTTTACCTACAAAAAAAAAGTACCGGTAAGTTCTATAAGAACTAAGCAGGTACAGCTTTGCGAAGTTGCGTTTAAATGAATGGCAGAGGACTTGAAGAAAGTTTTGACTGTTTTATGTTGTAATTTGTTGTGAAGAAACGAGGACAG
Organism: Diadema setosum; assembly: GCF_964275005.1. Lineage (NCBI taxonomy): Eukaryota > Metazoa > Echinodermata > Echinoidea > Diadematoida > Diadematidae > Diadema > Diadema setosum. The sequence continues at coordinate 5,662,678 of NC_092704.1, read as the reverse complement.
AATGAAAGCCAGAGGGGGACAGTCGAGGCCACGCAGGCCGATGCAGCAGAATCTGCGGAGAGCAAGGAAAGCCATGAAGAGGATGGTGCAGGTCACCACCGAAGAGGCGAAGGAGGGTGGAATGGCAGGAGGAGATAGGCGCTTCAAGAGACAGCGGGGGCAGTTGCCAAGGAAAAAGAGGAGAAAGGAGGAGAGGCGGTTGAAGAAAGCAAAGAAACATGCCTTTTTATCCCGAGTGGTAAGATAAGTTGATCAATTAGAAAAATATAAAAGACCCTAAACTTATGAAAAGTTAAAGATGTTATTCTTGATCTTCCCAACACTGCTTAAGCTGCATGCTTTTTTTTTTTTTAATCAAATGTCGTGTACTATAAAGTTTGTCATCAGTGATCTATTGAATACTGGTAGAGTTTGTGTAAGCTGTAGTGATGGAAATTATTTCTGATCTTTTTTTCCTACAGTTTCATCTTTCAAATTGTAAAATTCAAGGATAGCTATGGCACCAGGAATTTGTGTTAAAAATGACTAGCAGTGATTTGTTCTGAGTAAAGAAAATATCCATACACAAGACTAGGGGAAAATCAATGGTCTATGCTTTAGCCTTTAGAGTGAGTGTTAAAAAAATGCTCATTGGCATACAGTTTGACAATGTTGCTTTATGTCTCAGAAGCAAAAATAACACAAAATCATAATTAACCTAAAATCATGAAAGTGATATGGTTATCAATACTTTGCAACATGGCAATTTTATATGCTTCTTTGGTATGTGTATTGTTCACTGGTATTGTATGAAAGTAACCTCTGCCTGTCTTAGAACTGGATGATGTCATGTGAATCCCAAGTTTTAGGCCAAACAAAATCAATGATCAGGCACCGACTGAACTTATCAAAATGGATCTTCTGTAACAAGAAGTTCCCCAAAAATAAATGATAAGTTTGTATCAAGTAACTGCAACAACAGCAACTTATGAGTTACTCAACGATTACCCAGACTCAAACCATTTAGACTTGAATATCATTCTAAAAATTTACAATTTCATACTTATCATTGAAAAAAAGACAACAACACTGCTGTGGTATTGATGTTATATCTTTTCTTTATGTCCCTACAGAAATTTGATGAGCTGGAGCAAGTTACCAAAAAGCAGAAATCCTCAAGGAAAGGAGAACTTGAAGCCAAGCCTAAAACAAAGTCAGTTACCGAGAGTAACACAGCTGAGAAGAAAAGAAGGGAGGAAAAGTTACAGAAGGTGAATGTTATCAAGTGTAATATAGACATATCACCCTGAGAATTAACATTTTACTAATTGGTTACAGGAAAAATAAACAATATACTGTTATCTAAATGTGGAGCAAAAGTGTCTTCAACTTTGTTCACTTGATCTGTGGTCAATGGTATTCAAGTGCAATTGATTTTCATCACATAAAACTGACTACAGAGAGCAGTATCAGTAGTTTCTAGCTGAATGAATTAAAAAAGAAAAGAAAAAAAGGATAAGCCATTTGCAGAACAAATGCAAAAGAAAAGAGCTGGTCCTTTTCATGACTCCACTTTTTGATGAGTATTCTCTGGAGAAAAGCGGCAAAATAAAGGCCCATGAAACAATGGTATATATACTGATAAAAATGTTTGCGGGTATATGAATATATATCTTCAAAGTATTTGATAAGCTGCACTGTTCACTGTCCTACACTTAAAAAAAAAGAAAAATTACTGAAAGTGTCTGTCGCATCAGGTGAAAAAAGATACAAATTTCTGAGTGACAATAAACTTCACAGTTATTCTCATAGATTACTGCTGTGGCCAGTGCAGGTTATATTCTTTAAACTTTTTAGTGTTCTTACGTTTATGATATAGATCTGCATGACCAAAAATTTAGAGGGTTAGAGGAGTTGTTGTAAACTGCAAAAAGTTGTAGAAATCTCTCACCAATTCTGAGGTATATGCTGCCATAATCCACTTTCATGGCTAATTTGTTGAGTTAGACAAAAAGGAAAGTAAATCTGGCTGGACAGAAATTGTACACATTTAAGCCAGTAAATAAATACGTTTGCAGTCTCCAGTGTGTTGAAAATTAATTCACTATGCTGCTCCTTTTACGAGCAGGAAAAAGAAGAGCAGCGGAAGCGCGAGCTTCTGGCAGCCAACGAAGATGAAGAGAAAAGCATCCGCAGACTGGAGAAGGAACTGAGATTCCGCAAGAAGAAGAAGACGAAAGAGAAGATCACGCCAACAGCGTTCAGGGATGATGGCCTTGACTGTATCCTTGTTTCCGGGGCAAACTTCTTCCATGTAAACTTATGGGGAATAGGATGATGCAGTAAAGATGTTTGGGATGTAGAAATTTGTTGCAACATGATTGTGCAAGTTGAGGAGGACAAGGCAAAATATCTGTACTCTTCAAGAAAGGGATGGGGAAAAGAAACAAACTGCATTGAACTACTTTTAAATGTTTTGGCATGGGGTTATGAAATGTAGGCACTAAAGAATTTTTGTTTTGTTTGTGTGTTTGTTTGTGTGTGTGTGTGTGTGTGTGTGTGTGCATTTCCCAAAACTATTTTTGCATGTGCAAGTTCTTACTCATTGATTTTAACATAGCAAATCCAAGGTATTTATTGTCATATCCCACTTCAAATGATTTTCACCATGCATTTTATATCTGTTAAGACAACATGTGTTGCGACGTTACGAATTAATGCAGATGTCAGTGTTGTGTAATGCAAAGCCTGGGAACACCTTATTTGTCTTAACCGATGCATCACCAAAGATCTCTTGGACATCGTTGATCCAGCAAAACTTGAGGAAGCAGAAGAGGATATGGAGGGTTTCATGAGCTTTGGGAAGGTTTCTGATGGTGATGATGATGGTGATGCCACAAGTGATGAATTCAGTGAGGATGAGACCTTTGAAGAGGATGATGACAGTGATGACGGTGTCAGTAGATTGACCAAGAGGAGCAGAGAAGAAGGGTCAGCTAGGAGGGAGCGGCGGGAAAAGTCAAAATTTGTCGGAGGTGACGACGACGACTGCGATAGCAAAGGATTTGATGGTAGTGATGAGTCGGAAGAACGGGAACACAGGACAAAGAAGCGGAGGACTTCTTTTCCCCAAAGAGTAGACAAGAAATCTTTGGAGAGTGATGAACTCTCTGAAAATGACTCCAGTGGAGGCCGTAGCGATGAGAATAGCAATAACACAGACGGTGATGATGATGATGATAATGATGATGCTGAGGAAGAAAAGAAGCCACCGCCTCCAAAGATGGATCCTTATGGTAACATCATTGGTGAGAAGCCAGTAGAGAGGACGGGGGCATACATACCGCCCCACAAGAGGGCGGAGATGATGGGACAATCTCTTGATGCCGAGAAGCAAGCCAAGCTGGACAAACTGAGAAAGCAACTCAAAGGAGCCATAAACCGGTTTGTGACACAAGCGACAATCTGTTTTTAATTAGAAACAAAGCCATTACACTGTATAAAATTTGATCTTAATGTACATGAGGTTTTGAAATCAAAAGCAGTATGCATGCCGTTGTAAGAAATTATGATATCCTACAGCTTGTGGATACTGAAATGTAAGGATGGCACGTCATCTTAATGAAATGTAAGGACAACACATTATTTAGACACATCTGTTAATACAGGATTTATACTAATCATTTGTAGTGATGTTACTATTAGTATCTATTCTTTTTCTTTGAATGCACAACTGCCAAAATAGACATGAATATCAGATCTAAGTATGTTTTAATCAAACCAATTTTCATATTATGATTTGAGAGATTTGGAAAGGTATTACAAACACCTGTCTTTTTGCTTCTGTTCTGAAATTTTTTATGAATGCAAACAATGGCAAATGAATGATTAACTATTATAAAAGCTGATTTCTTCTCTCTCCTTTAGACTGAGTGAAAGCAATGCCCAGTCAATATGCAATCAGATTGAGGAGCTCTACCTGAGTAATAGTCGAAATGGTAAGCCCTTCCTATTTCAGTTTTGTTGGTTTATTTCATAGATGGGGAAATGCATCTACCTTGTAGCTATATGTCAAGTTTTGTGAGAAGAAACAGTACTGAGAGGGAAGAAACAATGAAAAAGAAGTAGAGAAAGCATCTTTTAATTAGAAAATATAGATTTCATAATTTCTTTGTCAGTGTTTATGTGAAATCTTCAGAGATTTCATGTGTGTTTTAGAAAGCTGAAAGGTTTTCTTGTTTCATTTGGATTTCAGTACCAAATCCTCAGACAAAGAGATCTATTGTCACATTGACTGGTTCAGAGATTTTACGAGTTCATTGAAGATTTCATGTAGACATTTCTTGATCTCACTTCAGATTTTCTGTCGAAAATTAAGAGATTTCGTGATTGCATTTCAGGCTTTCATCCAAATGATCAATAACTCATTCTCTCGTTGCAGACATGAATGAGACACTATGTGCCTTGGTCCAAGATGCCTGCATCAGCCCTGCCCTGACGCCTGAACGGCTGGCCATGGAACATATCCTGCTTGTGGCAGTCTTGCATTCCAACGTGGGCAGCGAAGTTGGTAAGATAATCGGATTGAGGAAATTGAAGTTGCTCATCCGACAGTCTATCTATTCTGAAACTGCATGTATCTTGATTGCCTTCAAAATATTTCTTAGAGTGTATGCCTTGGTAAAGTATGTGTTTCGATCTGCAGAGATTGGCAGCCCTGCTGTAGTAGGAAGAGAAAAAGTCAAACGACTGTAACTGTTAAAATTTCTTGAAATCAAAGTAAAAAAGAAGCAAAAATTGGAATTTTGAGGTATGAGGTGTCCTTGCAAAACGATGACATTGGTCTTAATTATGCAGTATATACAAGCCTATGATGTAGGGACTGCCCCATACTGAAGGGCCTTTATGAACATGTGAATGCATCGTGGTAACTTTTATGCATGGTGTCTGATTCCCAAGACTACCTCCTATGGGGTATTCCAGTGCCTTGGTCCCTATTAAAATGAAGTCCCATGGCCTTTAAGTGCTCTTTCATTTCCCTGTAGAGACTGTCACATTTAAGAAGTGACCATGTATACGGAAGCATGGTAACCTGGACTGAAACACATGGATCTGTGCATCACACCTTGTCCCATGTTAAACATCTAACTTCAAAATGTTGATTTTGTTTGTCCTGACATTTTTGTTGTTGTTATTGGTGGTGTTTTTTCCGACACAGTCCACACAGACAGCATAATTACTTTGACAAACATTGGATTGTCATGTTGTACCTTGGGCTGGGAAAAGGCAAGGAAAGGCCACTTTGAATTGGCCCACAGAAGTCAAAATATGCGCTATCAACACAGAGGGTCTTTTTCCTAGAAGGCTAGGTTGAAATCTGATGTATAGACTTGATATTATAGTTTGCCATATTCAGTAGAAAGTATATTTTTATTTCCTTAGAGAAGTGTGCACAAAAAGCCTTTTCCTGAAGACCAGCTATCAATTTGTCTGTTTCAGGTGCTCACCTTCTCCAGTCAGTAGCAAAGCGTTTTGATGGTCTCCATGGCGACGATGGTGACTATGGTAATGGGAAAGAGATAGACAACATCATCATGCTCATTGTTCACCTCTTCAATTTCAGGGTGAGTTTTGCATTGCAAATTGACTGATGGATTTGTTATCTGAAATATGATGGTATTTCATCTGTACTCATTCACCTTTTTCCTTTTTTTTTAATGATGATAGCACACTTAACGTTGTAGTCTGATAGCAGAACTCTATTTTGAGTTTTCAGTATATTAAAGGTAATTTGTTTTCACAAGTTAATGTCGGCTTCAAAGCTGCATGCCAACGTTTCTCTTTATGAAAATACAGGTAAATCTGTCTTTTATGTTATTGTTGTTACACTGAAGGATATGATTTACTAAATAAGGCAGCTTAACAAAAGCACTGGCATCTGCAACAGCTGTTTAATATACTCTTACACTCTAATACAGTGTAATTAAACTATATAAACAGACTAGTCCGCTTTTTCTTATGTCAGCTGGTCCACTGCACACTCATTTACGACTTGATACGGAGGCTTGCAGAGAGGTTCACTGAGCGAGACATCGAGCTTCTTCTTCAGATCCTGAAATGTGAGTGTGCAAGACATGCCTATCATGACTTACTGCTTTGATTTCCATGTGATTGGACCATTGTACATCTGCTAGTTACCCGGCTTGACATATTTCAAAGATTTGTTCAATGCTGCACACTGGCACTGGTCCGACGGTCCAGGACCAGTAAAAATCACTGTCAAACCAGTACAATTTTCAGGAATGGACCAATAAAGAATAGAAAAACTGAATACCTACTGGTCCAAAAAATAGGCCGGACCAGTCGATGAATGGGTTAGTGTGCAGCCCTGATTTGGTTACAATTAGAAATTTATGGCTAACTGAGCATGCTAAGTAATTCCTTGCCATTAATAGTCAGATAAATGAGAACTGAAGGTTGAGTACTCTGTGTTCATGATGTCTTTGTATTAAAGTGGTAAAAAGTGCAAAATGAATTGCCAAGTGGGTCATATTTACTGCATGCAGCTGGCTGATAGGAATCAGAGTTTTAATAAATTATGGACACGTGTTGAACAGAGAAATGGGACCATGTTTGTCTCTTAGACATGCATATGACAGATATGACGTCTATCTGGCATGCATGTGTGTTTTTCTGGAGAGCAATACGAAAGAAAGTTTGGTGAGTTTGGTCACCTAATTCCAGTGTTCCCTTTTCAACAAGGTGCTGGTACGACCTTGAGGAAAGACGACCCAGCGTCCCTGAAAGACATCATCCTCCTCATCCAGGGCAAGGCGAGTCAGTGTTCAGATGAGCTCCGACAGCAGTGAGTACCTCCGACAGTCCCAGTATACCAGTAGTTGCACAATCGAGACTCCAACTCTCCTGCTTTCAATGGGAGATCTTCTGCTTTGAGACCACTTTCACAAACTCTCCAGTTCTCTCTCTTAAACTTTTTATTTCTGCTGCTATAGTTGTGTGCCTGCCACGTAAGATGTAATTTCTTCCACTCAAATTTATCTTTGTCCTGCCCAACTGAAGTTTTGTCATACAAGTTGTATATGGTAAAAGATAAGCATTGCAGTTGAGGCAATATTTTGCAAATATCAGTTGACTCAAGAAAATCATGCCAACAAAATACTTGGTACATACAATGTATACAACTTCAATTTTGCCATCAACAAAGCAGTAGGTATCTTCAGTTTATCAGAAGCTGTTGAAATAATACACAATTTATGTTAACTCAAAAGGAAGGGGAAGCCATGGGTTGGTCCTAATTGTTGAGGCAGGTCAATATGTGTTGTTACTATAGCACTACGCCAACAAAATAACCTGTCAATACTAAAAATGCATCTGTATGTGTTTTATTGTTCACACACACAAAAAAAAAAATGCAGGAAGAGTTCTCATAGAGTGTAAGAGACTGCTGTAGCAATTCTGTGCTGTAGCAGAAAGCTGGTACTTTGAGAGATTAAATCAAATGAGATAAATCTTTATGTGGGTTTAATTTGTATTCATTACTGTACTTTTAACAAGTCTTTCTGTGGATTTGTGGGAAATGAATGTTTCTGTCTTCTCTTTCTGCATGGACAGGTCAAGGGTCAAATTCATGCTGGAGACCATCAGCGCCTTGCGCAACAACAACCTGAGAAAGATTCCAAACTACGACCCGTCGGACATGGAGAGACTCAGGAAGCTTCACAGACACCTGATCAAAGAGAGAGGTAATAGACCAGCTGAGATTTACAGGGTTTTATTAGATCCAATCTTAAAATGTCAGTGTCCAATGAATGAATGAATGCAGAGACTGCAACCCAAAAAGCATCATGTAATTGGGAGATTCTTGTGGCCTTAACCCTCTAGCAAACTGAAGAGTCTGATTGTGCAAAAAAGCGTATTGTGTGCAGTGTGATTCAAGTGTATGGCACAATGTGCTGGTTGATACCGTTTGCTGACTAATGCTAGTCACTTGGAGCAAACCACGAGGGGTTGGCATCATTCGCCCGGTTTTTTGTGGTGGTGGGTAAGGGGACCACTTCACTGAGTTAGCACCCTGCTCTTTGCAATGAATGAATGAAGTAGGATCTCTTGCGTGTATGAGTCGTGGCTAACTCACACATGGGACCTCCATTTAATGTCCTATCTGAGGGACAGAGTGTTTTGCCTCTTACTAGAGGGGACGGAATGCTTACACACAACAACGCTCAGTGAGACCCGGAAATCGAACCCGGTATCCTTGGATCTGAAGGTTGACATGCTACAGACTGAGCCATAATCACCACCCTTGCCTTCAAAGTAGATGGATTACAGGCGCATGCCACAACTCCCGGCCGTCCCTTGCAGCCAGGGTCCAGGGCATGCTTATAAGGGCCCTGGAAGCTCAAGGGTTGTAATTTTTATCTCTCGTGCTATCTTAGCCTCAGTTTTAAACATACATGACAAAAGTAAAGTTTGATGGGAGAATGCTATCTGAAATCTTAAAGGGGATGCCTAGTAACTGATCAGTGGGAATCAGTGGGAATGCTGGGGGATGATTGTTCCAATTCTTGTGGGATTCATTTAAGAGTACATTATATATCTATTGTTGTATGAAAATTATTTGCTTCAGAATGGTCTCATATTCAAGTAATGTGCAGTTTAATGTTTCCAGGCTAGCATGCCTGTACAATGACGGGGCTAGACGTCGGCATCATTTGTTTTCATTTGTTTTCTGATGAAGGCATGTGGGAAGACCACTTCACCTGGTTAGTACTCTGCTCTTTGCTATGAATGAATGAAGTGGGATCTTCCATGTACACGAGTTTAGATTCCCTCACACATGGGACCTCCATTTAATGTCCTATTCAACGGACAGAGTGTATTTGCCTCTCACTAACTAGGACATCTGGTATGATTACACACAACATTGCTCAGTTAGACTCTATGTAGTCTCAGTTGGTTTTGAGGCAGACGCACTACCAATTGAACCACATTAACCCTAATCAGGCTGGGGGGGGGGGGGGCGGAATCCGCCCCCCCCCCCTTGACGTTTCGCGTAATATCTTCGCAACGCGATAAGCTCCCGCCGCGATGTTTCATGACTTTTTTCTTTCAAGTATCGCGCAACTTTTGAGACCCAAATTGTTGCGCCTGCGCGTACCGTTTTGACGCGGCGCCTGTTCGAAAAAAAATTGTCAACCCCAAAATTGCTCCAAAACGTGATTTTGTGTACAAATCCAATGCAAATTGTGTTTTTTCAATTAATTCACATAAAAATTCATATCTTCACTTAGAATGGCCGAAATTCATTTATTTTAGCATAATAATGCTTCGAAAAATGTCTGTGACAAATTTTGGCCAAAAACAAACAAAAACAAAAGGTCAAAAAACAAGGAAATACATAAGAAATTCAAAAAACAATAAAATACATAAGAAATTAATTTCGATACAGATTTTTTTTTTATCCTATGTCTCAGAAGAATGATACAAGAAACATTTAATAAGTGATTTAGAGCCCAAAACTGATTTTATGCATAAATTACAATAATTAATTAATATAAAATATAAGAAAAATTTTTCGGAGAAAGCAACCATACATTTTGATAAAATACGTTGCGAGCATTAATAAGTGATTTAGAGCCCAAAACTGATTTTATGCATAAATTACAATGATTAATTAATATAAAATATAAGAAAAATTTTTCGGAGAAAGCAACCATACATTTTGATAAAATACGTTGCGGGCGTCGCGTGTGCCGATTTTCGGCGCAATCGCGCGTTCCATAGGCGAGATCTGAAGGGGGGGGGGGGGGGGGCGGAATCTGCCCCCCCCCCCCCCCAGATATAGCATAGCCAAAAAAGCCCAGCCTGATTAGGGTTAAGCCTCTTTTTTTTCTTTTTTTTTGGTCATTGAATATCAACACCAAATAAGCAGAACTCAAATGCATCAAAGATAGCCAGGTAGGCTTGTGAAGATGGTGTCTTGTAATCTTTTTGATGTACATGTATTTTCTTCATAGGTCACAGTGACACAGACTCCACCCTGCGCATCTCGCTGGCAGACCTGCTGAAGGCTGATGAGCGAGGGCGCTGGTGGATCGTGGGCTCGGCGTGGAGCGGGCACGGACCAAAGCAAGAACCCAGGTACGCATGTCGGTTGCCTAAATATTGTGGGTTTGTTCAAAGCCTTTGGCGACGAGAGTTGTGAGATTTTGCATTCTTATGAACAGTGATGGATAGAAAGACTTGTAAAAAGTTAGGTACTATTATGTTGAGTACTGTATAATATAAGCTGTTATTTTCACAAGGGTTTAAGTTTCATGAATTTCGCAAAGCATAGTTGGATCAGGAATTTAACCCTTTCCTTATGGGAACCTGGTATACCAGGTTCCCATTGGAGCAACTGATATACAGGAACCTGGTATACCAGGTTCCCAAGATGAAGACAAGAGTGCCTACATTCATGGCCTAAATTCATGTTTATTTGTGTTGTACTGCCCAGAAAAATAGGTTTGATAAAACGATAAGAGTTTGTTCTATCAGCATTTATTCTCCTTCTGTAGGAAAACTGCATATATCACAGTATTATTTATTTGTTTTTGCTATAAGAATCGTATGAACATGTACATAGCAATCAAGGCTGAGCTCAGTAGATTTCTGTGTTTGCTGACCCCATTCAGGTGCCTGGTTTTGTGTAGAGCAAAAGAGTGTGTGAACCCATCAGTGCATGCTCTATTCACACCTCATATCCGATAGATATTCTCATTGTTCGAGGGCTATGGTACATGTAGTTGACTGTGGAAAAGGGATTCATATACTGCTTGACTGCCTTGCACAGGTTGGATTATCAACCTGTCCGTTCTCTGTCGCTGGGCAAAAAGAATCTCGTTTGGGGGCATGAAAGGCACTCAGAGAATTGCAAGAGGAACGAGTTAACAATACACAAATATGTCGCATTGCACTAAGGTAATTGTGCATTTACGATGCCATTGGTGTCAACTTGCGAAAATAACATCTCGCGAAATTTTCTCTGACCTCCTCATTAAGGAAAATACCTGTACGCAATAATAACAGCTCTATATACAGTATGTATTCCGAAGGGGTTTCGTTTTTGTAACAGTGCTGAATTGATTTGTTTGTTATGCCTGTCATTTTTAGTGCTCTGTCTGGAGTGGAGATGCTTCCCACTGTGAGCAGTGTCAATGATGAGACCAGCAAGAAGATTGTCGAGTTGTCACGGCAACAGAGGATGAACACGGACATCAGGAGGACTATTTTCAGCATCATAATGACTGCAGAGGTTTGTGAGCACCATGGACATATTCATATTTGATATTGATCACAAACATTTCTTGCATCAACACTCATATGTGACATATGTAAAAAAACAAAACAAAACCCTGCTTTATTTGTTTTTACAATGATTTGGATGATATGTAATGACACAATATTTATAAAATGAAAAGAAATCAAACATATTTTTTCATTATGTCATGAGTTATTCAATTTTCATTATTTTTCTATTTATTTATTCATTTATTTGTTTATTAATTGACAAATTATTATTTTTTATTTATCTATCTATCTTTCTACTATCTATCTATCTACACGTGTATCTATTTATATATTTTAGAGGGAGAGAAAGGGCGAAAGAGAAAAGAGAACATGTAGGGTGCCTACTCAAAAGCAAAGCTTGTTAGTTTGTATCCCATCATAGTTGAGAAAGTAGTGATCTTTGTATGATTTGCATAAGTTGAATTCCAAACCATTCAGATCAAGTCAGTATAACAGCTACAAGTGGACACAACAGAGTAATTATTGTTTTATTTGTTTTTTCTTGGACATTTCTAGGACTTCAAGGATGCCTTTGAGAAGCTGGTGCGACTGGGCCAGAAGGGAGGGCGTGACCGGGAGGTGGTGCACATTACTCTGGACTGCTGCCAGCAGGAGAAATCCTACAACCCTTACTATGCCTTTCTTGCTTCCAGCCTCTGCCAGTATGACAGGAAATTCAGGGTAAGGCAACATATCTTGTAGATAAAGCTGTACTTTTCAGATCTTGTCATGCACATCCAAAAAGGTAAAAATACAGCACACTCCTGGTGTAATTGACACGGTTACAACAACATTTTGGTTACAACGAATTCAAAGTCCAGGTTACAAAAATATCAGCTCTTTGTGTTTTTATAGTTTATTTGTTCAGTTATAACAAAATACAGTCAAACCTGCCTTAGCGGCCACCTCTCTATAGCGGCCACCTGTCTATAGCGGCCACCTGTCTATAGCGGGCACTGAAAAATCCCCCCGAGAGAAAAGCAATGTTAAAGACTCTGTGTATAGCGGCCACCTGTCTAACGCGGCCAGCGGCCACAAATTTTGTTTCCCGTGGGAGATTTTAACCTGTCTATAGCGGCCAAAAACTCGATGGAGCTGTAGCCGAGCCGATATTTCAGCGTGTTTTTCTTCTTGTTAGCCGTGCCAGTCATTCCTGGGCAACGTTCAGTGATCGCCACCGTTGCATTCATCACTAGTCACAATAATGCACTAGTGTTAAGCTTTCTTCATGTCTGTGCTCATGCTACATGTACTGTGCAACAATTTCATAAACACCGGCATTGTTCTATGTATGATACACACATGTGCATACGTACACACATACATGTACATGTAAGTATATATAGATGTATACAACGATGATACATGTTACCTGTCTATAGCGGCCACCTGTCTATAACGGCCACTTTTCCTGTATCCCTTGGGTGGCCGCTATAGACAGGTTTGACTGTATTGATATAGCGAAAGAAAACTGCCAGTCCCAAGGAATTTGTTTTAACGGGAGTCCACTGTGTGCAAGTGTGTATTTCTTTTATTATACATCTGCCGTTTAGTTAGGGGTTTTCATGAAAGTCTTCTGTCCCTTCGTTGTAGATGGCGTTCCAGTTTGCACTGTGGGACAAAATCCGTCTCCTGGAAGAACTGACCCCGTCAGGCTCCAGGAACCTGGCTCTCCTCCTCTCCCATCTCTTGGGATCCAGGGATCTCCCCCTCTCAGTGCTCAAGGTAAGAGGGAAACCCCCATGACACTCAACTAAATGGTCTCCCTCCCATGCTCCCACCCTCAAAACAAACAAACAAACAAACAACAAAACAAAAACTTCAAACTTGAAACAAACCCCCAAAAAACCAAACACACAACAACAACAAAATACAGTGCACGCCTGTAATAATGAACACGGTTATGACGAAATTCTGGTTACAACAATATAAAAATTCAGGCTGCAACGTTACCCACACTATTAAAAGTATTTTTATTGTTTATTTGTTCGGTTATAACGAAATTTTGATACTACGAAAGGAAACTGCCGGTCCCAAGGACTTTGTTATAATAGGAGTCCACTGTAGATGAAATAGACTAAGAGTTTAAGACATTTGTTGGCAGTGATTGTAGAGGAGAATGTAAGTTTCATGTTACTTCATTCAATCACATGTACATATAAACTGTATGTGTGAAATGGAAGCTATGAAAAAAAAAATGTGGTTGAAATGACTGTGAAATGTTGAAATAAGGGATTTTTTTTTGTGAATGACTGGATACATCATTATTCTCAATTGTGAATGACAGAATATTTCATTCTCAGTTTTTCTCAGAGATAGTCAAATTAAAATGATGCTAAAAAAATCCCAAAAAAATATTTTCAAGACATTTTGTGGCTTTTGTGACGACGCATCACAAATGAAGTCCATCTGTACTCCAGTTTAATGTATGTATGTTCAGCATGTCGACTGGTATTCAATATTCATCTAGATTTCATCAGTGGAATATCTTTTTTCTTTCCCTCAGGTGATAGAGTTTGCAGACATCAGCAAGCACACCGTCAGGTTTCTCTGCACCCTTCTCCTCGACCTGCTCCTCGAGAAACCCGAAGCCACCCTCTCGGCAGTCTTTGGAGCGGTCGCCGTGGTAGCGAAGCTCCGCATCCTGCGGGAGGGGCTCGGTCTCTTTATGCATCATTTCCTCCTGAAGATGGGCCAGAAACAGATCCGGCTGCTCCTCCAGAGACGAGGGGATGGAGCGGAGGAGTCGCTGCGGAAGAGGGTTTTACTCGCCGAGTCTGCAATGCAAGGAGAGGATGGTCCCGTGAAATTGTGATTTCTCTCAAATGAATTTTGCGGACAGAGACTGCCATCTTTCGTAGCCACAATTCTTGGCCAGAATTTGTTCAGAAGAAATCTAGCCTATTTCTGATTTATGTCATTGTCACAAGGACAGTCCAGGGGAAAATCTGTTATGAGGTCTGTGAGAAGGCTGATAATTTCTTGTTGGGAAAACCCATTACAATGAGTTTGCTTACAAGGTACCTGTAACCCTTTCTTCGCCAATGACTCCAATGTGCACATATTTCACAGACAGACCTATGGACAAGGAATTAGTGTGGCATACAGGGGAATAACCGGTTGAATTCAGCAGTGCCGACTTTCCATTACTGTACTTGGATGGTCTCTATATGTTTATAATGAGGTACCGTTTGTAAGGCGGTAAAATCAGTGGTCCTGGACCTTGTGATCATGGGGTTTCCCTGTAATTCTTCATAGAACACCCAATTTGCTCTTTGGACCTTTTTCCCAACTCTCCACAAGTCATCACCCAATGAGATGGAACATTCAACTCGGTATTCTCTTGGTGTTACATTGAGGTAACTTGATTATAACAGAGGGACAGATGTGTGTCTGATATACTGGTGATACTGTGTTCATGTCTGTATACACACATGCACAAATTGTGTATCAGTAAAAGCAATCCCAGGGCATTCCTGTCAAAGGATTATTTCTATTCTATTACAGCAGATAGTATGTGAGGTGTCCATGAATGAGGTATCTGTACTTTGACCGAAGTATTTTCTATTGTCACCCAAAGTTGAGCAAATCAATATTATGGAGGTTGAAATTAAATATATTTATCAGCACCAAGTTACAGATGTACATGTGACAATACATCACTTGTAGTGCGACAATTTCATTAATGTGCTGGTAGAGAATGACGGCTCATTCCTATGTTTTAGTGTATGTATAAGTGTATGCTGTTTCTTTGTGTCTGATTTGTTGTGTTCTGTCTGTTTATGAGTGTGAATGACCAATACGCAAGTATGCTCTGACCAGTTTGAATGTGTGCTATGACTCACAGAAAGTTCTTTTCTTGTCTGGTTTAGTGAGGTACTGTATAAGCTGTTATTTTCGCGAGGATTTAATTTTCGTGAATTTTGCGAATCACAGTTGGATCGCGAATTTAACAACACGCAAAAATGTCTTTATGTGCTAGGGTAATTATATAGTGCATTTACGTTAGCGTTGGCGTCTGTTCGCGAAAACAGCATCTCGCCAAAATGTTTATGACATCCTCCTTCGCGAAAATATCTGTACGCGAAAATAACGGCGTATACAGCAGATGTAAGATATGAGAGAGAGAGAGAAGAAGAGAGAGAGGGGGAGGGACTGAGGAGGGCAGAAGAGAGAATACTGATAAATAGTACCAGGGGTGCATTCATTTTGCTGTTGGCAATACATGTCTTCCAACCATGGTACAGTTGCATAAAACTTTGGTAACTTTTCAATTAATGCTAACTGTGTAAATCAATAGTAACTACGACAGCAGCACTATTCCACAGGCAATCATTGTCAAGAAATCTATAATGGTTACCACTGACTGCAGAGTTACCATTAATTGTAATTGCTACCATAGTTTTATGCCATGGCCAAGGTAATGGTAAAAACACACATTCATATTAGTAATACATCATGACAAAAAATTAATATTATATCATCTAAGAGAATAGTTGCCAAATCATTTTGTATAATCATGTAGCTCATTCTACTTACATGTCACCACAAAGTACATTCAGCAAACAACTCGAATAATAGAAATCTAATTTATTTTTCCAGACATACATGTATTTGCAAATATAATATGAATTAAAGACATCATACACTGATGTCATAGAGGAAAATGATAAATATTAGTCATGGTAGAGCAGGGTATCAAAATAAATAGTCAATTATCAAAATATCTAAATAGAATATCTATGTAAAGTGAAATCTATATACATGCATGTTAGTTAAAGTTAGAAATCTACAGTGGTCCAACAGGGGGAAAAATGTTATTGCTACATGATACAAAAACTATTGTAGTTGTTAATGCCTCTAGCAGAACTCTTCTTTCACTTCCATGATGGCATGCATATCTTGACTTGACTTTGCAGCTCACATGGACTTCACATGCAAGGAGCGGACTCTATTCCATCTTACGTACATGTACAGGGATATGTAGACCTCTACACTAACACTCCATGTCAGTGTGAAACCTATCGAAGAAAACCATCAAATATCTATCATCTTTTAAGACATTTAAACATCCTCAAAGCCCAAGCTTATGCAAATATTTGTCATTCAATGCACAGCTATTCTTTGGCAATTTCTTTTGCATGTACTTCATTTAAGTTTAATTATTGTCTTCATTAAGAAAAATACAATGTAGGTACACAAATATATGTACGATTGCATCAGGTCCACATACAGCAGAAACGTGTTATATAAAGAGGTGATATACTGTATAAGCCATATCCTCGTATCTACAAAATGACAAATGTTCAGGAGAGCAAAAAAACATGGCAGCCAAAGCACTGTACCCAATGAGATAGACATTCCTTTGACATGCTGTGGTGGCTTCATTTTTGGGGTAAGACATCTAGGATTTGGAAAGGACATCACTTAACTGATTATCTGACCATTAATCCAAAAAAGTCATTTTCACCAAAACTGCAGATACAAGGTCTTGTCACCCCAGCAACAATATATTTCACGAGTCTAAATTTTCGTGAATCGGGAATTCCCGACGGTTTCGCGAGTGGTTAAATTTGCGATTGTGGAGTTGTGTAACTGAACAGAGAAATGCACACGCATACTTCACATGCACATTTGGATCAGAGTCAATGCTGTCGCGTGTCTTTAATTTCGCGAATAGCACCGGACTCGCGAAATTCGCGAAAATAAAAACCTCGCGAAATATTTGGTGAATACAGTACCATAAAATATGTAATATAAAGAGGTAATGGTAGATGTCCCATTCTCCTAATATTTTTTGTTTGTTTTAATCCCTGTTATTAAAAGATACCCAAACTAACTTGAAACTTCAGTGGTCCTATCATAATGAGGTCACCCTGTAATGCTCTCTTTATGGAATGCAAGATGGATACACTAAACATAGTCTCACCAGCACCGTCAGGCCCCTGGAAATGGGAAATATGACTTTGAAGTGATGGCAGCACTTTCTGGGGCATGTTATTTTCATAGTGTAAATGGGACTACCCATGGGTTTCCATGGCACATACATGTACATGTATTTCACTCATCAACCTCTAACACTAGTGGTAATATGAAATTAACTTCAGTGTTCTCGACGAATGAAATTCAATGCATGTATGAAAAAATGCGGCCAGAGGAAGCCTCTTAACCACTTAGCACACTCAATAGTCATGAAAACTG
Source organism: Diadema setosum (assembly GCF_964275005.1). NCBI lineage: Eukaryota > Metazoa > Echinodermata > Echinoidea > Diadematoida > Diadematidae > Diadema > Diadema setosum. The sequence goes on along the minus strand of NC_092704.1, from coordinate 5,645,146 downwards.
GCTGTACAAATATTCTTACTTGTCTCAACAAACTCTTACTTGTTACTCTTCTCAACAGACAGTCTACCCGTACTAGAATGCCATCACAGCCAGTGGCATGGAGGCAAAACCAAAAAAATCAGCCAAATAATTGGTCAACGATGTCGCTTGGATAGGACATAAAATGGAGGTCCTGTGTGTGAGAGAGTCACAACTAATGCACGTAAAAGCTCCCGCTTCATTCATTCATCGCAAAGAGCAGGGTGTTTAACCCGGTGAAGTGGTCCCGCCTCACATCCAATTGGACCCATGAAAGACCAGCTTAGCATAGTTGAATATGGGCTATCCCGCCATCTTCTCAGATGGAAAAATGAACAACAACAACGAAGTCAATAATCTAGGAAGGTTATGATCAGATGTCCCTAATGCATTCAATCATCATGAAATATGGAATGTCTGAATATTTGTTTATTTATCAAACACTATTAATTTTGCTGTTGAAATAATTTGTACTGTTTTCATTCCAACAAACTCTGACTTACTTGACAATATATGGCCTGATGTAACACTAGTTACACACTTGATTATCTTACATGGCTCTGACATGCACAACTTCATGCTTAAGAAAAAAAAAATCTTTGGAGATTGTCATGCTATAGGTCAGAATTACTGCCTGATTAATTCATTGATTAGATGAAAAAGAAAAAGTTAATTCAATGACAACTGAACTTCTTTCTCAGTGCTTCTCCCTAAACTGACAACAAATTCTGGTTTCTGTCAAATACCCGTAAACTATTCATGCGCATATGAATTTGATTGAGAACTAATGGCATAAAAGAAATCCCAAAGTCTGGACACTCTTGAAAACATCTTTACAAACATGCAAACATTTGTAGGTGTGATGTTAACAAAGTCTAAGAAAATTGTTGACAGACTACTGATACATGAGAGTGCTAACATACAGGGACATACAATGTATAAATTTAAAGAGGTCATTGATAGTCAGATCTGGATGACAGGTTTGATCCCTGAGTTGTAGCCAATGTCATGCTGTCTCATTCTTCTCCTTGTTCATAAAATGTTGATTGCACACCTCGTAGTCTGCCAGGGAGCCCACATCATATCGACCCGAGATGTCGTACACGTATACAGGTAACCTAGAGGGGATAATATTATAACATGTCACAGAATTAGGTGGTCAATGACTTCTGATTTATCATAAATTTTGCTGGTTAAAACAGCATGATTTCCCCCCCCCCCCCCCCCCCGAGTCTTATCTACCACAGTGGTCAAAGGGGAGTAGAGTTTTTTTGGTCCCACAGTGCTTTGGACCAATGGACCACACAAAATCTGAAACTCCTTCACTAAAAACATCTTTAGTGATGTAAATCAATGTTACAGTATAATTCAAATTGGAATGAACACCTTACCACTACATTCCTTCACATTATACGGTGCATCCTACACACAATTGATGCTCTTCAACATTTTCATGAGTATATACTTTGAGGAGTGACCATCAATTTTTGTTAAAGTGCAACTGAGACCGATGACTCAAAAAGGCCTAATATCTGACAGTAGCAAAAGGTCTGTGGTGCTTTCCTAATTAAACATCACCTATTCAAGGTTTACCTTGAATGTAGATATTTGACAAAGTTTCCAGTGGCATCCTTCTCTTTCATTGGTCTATCCTGAAATGAGAGGGGAAAAAGAAGTTACAGACTCAAGTAAGGTTGGTTGAATTTTAAGGACTGTTCAACAAATGTGATGCAGTGTTGGTAGCATGAAACATAATGTATTACATTCAGTTTAGTTCGGTACATTCTCTATAAAACTATATACAGTAACAAGGCATGTGTATGTTCTAGTAGAGAGATTACATGCACATGCTCAAAACAGAATTTCTGCAAAAGAGGTAACAATATGAAGTTGTTAAGATTGAGACTAAGATTGAGAATACAAGGGAATCGTACAAAGAAATCAAGGAAAATTTTATTACACACTGTTCTAATGTTCTCTCTCATCCTCTATCTTTCCCTATTCATATGGAATATGGCTCCTCACAATATGCTGTTATTTTTGTGTGCAGATATTTTCGTGAATAAGAAGGTCATAGACATTTTTGCAAGATGTTGTTTTTGCAGATATTTTCGTGAACGAGGAGGTCATAGACATTTTTGCAAGATGTTGTTTTCACGATCCAACTGTGATTCGCCAAATTCGAGAAAATTACACCCTCGTGAAAATAACAGCATCTACAGTACCTGATAGGTGTTGAACAGTGGAACATGGTCTTTGGACAGGACCACATAATCATTCAGGCAAATAAACTGGCTGGAAACAGATCTTTCTGTACTGATCATTACAAATGTACACAATGCATCAGAAAAATTTTAAACACAGGTAATTTTTGTTTTAAAATCTATCAATTAAATAAAAATTTCAGCCAACTCTACAACATATATAACTTAATAGGTAGGTTGTTTACCTCCTGCAAAAAGTTGTCCAGATGAGGCAAGCTTTGTTGGGAGAAGAGGTAGAAGCACGGGCACTGCACAGGAATGCAAACAAATACAAATAAAAAACAAAATTTATTATACTATATGCAGTGGTTAGTTTCATCACGGAGAAGCAATTTGCAGTTACCACAAAGAACATAGTATCCTATCTTCCTTGTAAATACTCAACTGTGAGACAACAATAAAACTACATCAAAATTAATTGACAAAGACAAAAGTACAGTAAATTTTTGTTTGTCCCTAATTCAAAACTTCAGTAGGTTTAAACATTAACCTGGAGGAGTGTTGAATACTAGTCTCGAGTACACTTGGGCAGGTGTCTGTGGGAAATGTGTGTTATACCAAAATAAGCCCGACCTCAAGAGATAAAATATGCATTGTAGTTAGAGATAAAAAAAACAACTGAATCTATTATCTTGATATTCACTTCCTTCACTTTTGTCAAACGTACCTGCAACCTTTACACTGCCTTACAGCAGAATGTATAGCCAAGACACATTATGAATATCAGAAAGAAAGAAAAGAAACAGAATAAGGCAGCATAGTATACAGTCAGCCATATCAATAACAACAAATCTTTGACACTCACAGCTCGTCTGGAGGAGGTTTCTTGTGGGCGGGGTTTCTCTAAAAATGCTGTCACCCTCATGTCTTCATTAACCTCCAGGATGCCACGCTTTATTGTCTCTGCAAGCAACGGGAAGATAATACATATTATACAAACAGGAACTAAATTCCTAAATGGATAAATGCTTACTCGTGATATAGACGAATGGTAAGACAGTACCAGGGTTCAAGAAAGGCACGAGTGTTCACACATCACATACTTAATTCCATGAAAGTCACAATTGCCCATAAAGCACAATTTTATACAAACAAAATACTTGTGTTCACATATAGTGAAATTTAAAAAGAATAAGACACAAGTGTTCATACATTATTCCATTCCATGCTTAATTTTAAAATGCTACATCATGGCATTTCATTAAAACCCCAAGTGTTCATACAATACCGAGAGGCACAATTATCCCTTGATTATAGGTCCCCATTTTGACCATTTTGACAATATGAAACAACTGACATCAAAAACCATGTGAGATTTGTTTGATAGAAAATCTGCAGGGAAAACATTCATGTTTTTGATTTTATTTTTTAATGCCTATCCCAAATTGAGGTGAGTCTTGCAAGGCTTTGCTTTAAAACATTATCTTAAAGCTACTTAAATACAATTCAGTTTTTATGACATGCTTCAGAAATACCCTGTTTTACGGCTGTTGACAAGACAGTTTCCTCCAACAAAAAGCAAGGTATGCAAAATTGTAAGTTTTGCAAATGCCTTGTGATACTCCCTCCCCCTTGAAAAAAGAAAGAAAGAAAGAAGTAATACATAACAAACATTTAGAACAAATAACAAACAAATAAACAAAAAAGAAATAGAACACTACCTTCATCTGGGATCTGGTTGGAGACCACCAAACTAGCTGCCGGACTCGCCTCCTTCCTCTTCTCATACTCTGAGAGGAAAGCCGACAGTGAGAAATCATCGAAGAATAAAGTGTCACTGTGGCCAACAGCAAGAGAGAAAGAGATACATACAAATCGGTATGTCCATGGTTAGAGGCACTGTAACAATGATATCAATCATAATGAAAACAGTGGTAAGAATAATGACAATGGTACTGAAAATAACAAGAACAAGGGATCATGACGATAACAAGAGAATTTACAATATCCAGTCAAACCTGTTTATAGCAGCCACCCAAGTGAGACGAAAAAAATGTGGCCACTATAGACGGGTGGCCGCAATAGACAGGTTCTATAACATGCTTTTTCTCTTAGAGAAAATTGTTTTTACTGATTGCAGGCCTATATGGCAGGTGATTATACAGCAGATGGCTATAGACAGGTGATCGCTAAGACAGGTTTGACTATACGTGCAAACTCCACATAGCACAATGTTCTAGGTATCTGACACTACTTTTGTTTTGTTGCTTCTCCCCTCCCCCGCCCCAACCTGTTACAGTTAACAGTTCAGATTTCATTGATTGCCTGAATTATACATTTCAACAAACAAGCACCTTCTCATCAAATAAAACTACATGAGACATGGAAACCTCAATCTATGACAGACATCTACAAAGAAATAGAAACACTTACCCTCCGATGACAAGAATGTCATCAGCAATACTTCCCTCTCTGACTGCAAGCTGAATGCATCCTACTGCTCCGATTCTGTCCTGATGAAAACAAGGCGTAAATATCATATGACGTACTTGTGGTGACTGTAATTCACAAAATTTGTAAATACCATGGCAACAGTTCCAAGGTCAGAGTGAATCAGCTGTGAGCTCTATACAGTAGTTTTGGCTTTGATAGATCCTAAGTGGCTTATCTGTTGTTTATATAATGCAAAAAAAAAAGAAGAAAAATGACAGAAGCCCAACATTGTTATCTCATTGAACACACTGATCAAAAAGTACAAATCTTTAGAAACAAAAAAGTAAAACACATACAATTGTAGTCTATGGGTGCAAACTTGTTGATTATGCCGATATATATCCTATACAGGTAGTCCATCAACATGCGGTAGATAGTGTACTTGTGTATCTCATACACTTCAAAGACTCACTCAAAATTCACATTTTTCACCAGACATTCAATCACTAAGTCTCTTGAGTCTGCACCATTGAATGTTTCTTTAACAGATATATGGCACCATACAAATGATGTGAATCCTGATTCCCATCACAATATCAACAGGGGGGGGGGGGGAGGGGGGGGGGCTGATCAGGGAGGCTGTTTTATCTTGAAAGAACACAACAAGACAGTCTTCAGTCTTCAGGGAGTCTCCTGTGAATCAGGAAAACTTGGGAGCTCAACTTACTGGTTTGGATTGAGGTGACTTCTAATAGTAAGGAACCGGTTTCAACTGGACACATCAAGAGACCCAGGTAGAAGAGCTTAACCCTTTCTGTACCAGGGACTTTGAACAAAGTGTACAATGCTATGGGGTCTTCTGTGCTAAAAAAAGGGTTTACTAAACCAGTCTCACCTCATTGGAGGTTGTCCCATCACTGACAAGACTCACTTGGGGCCAGTCCTGCCTCCACGACTCAAACTGTTTCCTGTACAGTTCATTTGTCTGTGTGTGAGAATACAGACAAAACAGAAGTGATTTTAAAGAGATTTAATCCCCTTTTTGACTGTCTGCTATGCAAGAATTACTTTTCATATGCCTACAATATGTAAAATTCTTTCCCTTGCCTCCCCCCCCCCCTCATTTTCTGGCCCTCCTCCTCCTCCCACTTTCCATTCATCAAATCATATTTAATAGTGGGTTAATGCTTATTGAGTGATTTGATAAGTTCTGTTTTGTTTTCTCTATCTCTCCTTTTAAGCGTGCCTGGAAGACTTGCGAAAGAAAGATCTTTTTTCCTGAAGAGCTTGCTTCACCCTAACCCAGCCTTCTACCTCATCCCTCTGTCCTCCTATTTAAACCAATTGAGGATGGGCTGATTTTGTTACAACATGCATTACCCATAGACACCTGCCTGAGTATACTCGGGACTTGTCCTCAAGGAGTTTTTAAAAAAAGGAGAGAAAACAGAATATAATTTTCAGTGATATCCACGCAAGTCAATTTAGGTATCAATGCACCATGTAATTAATACCAAACATACTCAATTTTGAGAAATACATGCTTTGAAATCTACAAGTGCAAACATAAAGGAGTATTGATATGAAAGCTAGGAAATCGCACTAAACCACACATTAATCTGCAAATATCTATCATTCATACTTTCTTTATATTGTATATTTGCAAACAATCATGCATTTGGTTAATGTCAACATCCTCAATAACTCCTCCTTAAAGAAACTCTGTACATCACATCTGATTTATTCAAAGAAGTCTGTGAAAAACATTTGGAAGTTCAAACTTTCAGATTCTCTCCCAGAAAGAATTCCATCAGACTGAACACAGTGTTGAATGGTAGTGCAGTGGAATCTTATAACAAAGAGGTCTGTAAAAAAACAAAAAACAAAAAAACAAAAAAAAACCTTCACAAGGTGATTTTGCAGGTTGCATCTCTTCTTTTCTTTGTGAGAAACTAATATGCAGACCAAAGGTAAAAACGAAACTGTTTTGATTTCTAGGTCCTCGTGAAAAAAAAAGAAAAGAGAAAAGTTCCTGCCCTGTTATGTAGTTTTAAAAGCTGGCTTGTGAAGTTTCTAATGGAGTTGGTCAGGGGTCGTCCCTCACACTCACCACAAGATAGACCTTGTCTGTGGCTTTGTGCAGCACCAGGCTCTTCATCCAGTGAGAAATCAAGGGCTTGGTTGCTATGGGAACCAGGGGTTTTGGAAGACCAGCGAGGTGCGAGTATTTGCCCGACGCATCTTGGGATATGTCCCGCTGGAGGCGAGTGCCGTAGCCAGCTGCCAAGAGAATCACCTTCATCTGGATAGCAGTCAACTAGTAAAGGGATGACAAAATATCAGTGTAAGGTGATTTACATTGTATCAAAGGAGCAAACTCAAATTTTGACAACTAGAATGAAAGAAAGTTATCATATCATCTGGTACATGTACTGGTATTATATTTGGACAGTGTAGGCTTTCAGTAGTTCCCATTCATTCCGAACTATGTTCTACAGGATAGCAGAACATTGTTGGATAGACATTACAGTGCTCATAGCTCACCATGTACATTTTGACCAGGTAAACCCTAGTAATCATTTCATGCTATTAGTTTATAATATACAATCATATGGTTGATGATGTCTGTTTAGTTGTAGCTCTTTTAAGAAATAGAATTCATCTCACAAACTATCATCCAGAAGTTTAACATATATGGAGACTGAAAGGATGACATTTACCTACTAGCCACAACATCACAACTGTCTTGAAATCAATTCCCATATTTTTCAATTTATTCCCTTTTGTTAGGCGGCTACAATTTCTTAAACCATAGTCACTATGTAAAGACGGTCTCAGATTAGAAGATTTTTTTTTTTTTTTTAATGCAGAATACAAAATGTAACACAATCAAACAAATTGAATTAATCAGCATCTACTACTAGCTTTATTCAATGATACTGACCTACAATGTCAATCAAGCCACAGGAAAGAAAAATAATTTCAATACCGGGTAATCTAATTGAGACCCCTCACCACATTGTTGTTTCTTTGGTGGTTTACATCCCATTTTTTGTCCCATTCATCGCACAGATAGCACAGCTAATTGGTAAAGAAAATATCAAGAGATTGAATAGACCTTGTACTTCGGAGCCTCTTCTAATTTTCTCGGTTCACACACTTGGCTGGATTCCCCTGGAGGACAGAAGACAACATCTACGCCTCATCAACTTTTACAAGCTCATTCATGGTGAACTTGACCTAGATCTCCACAAATACACCTCAAAGAAAGTAACCAGACTACGACGGACAAGCGACGAAGCAGTACGACGCCGTATCAATCTTCAACTCCACAAGCCAGCTAGCAAACACATTCTTCCCAGATGTAATTTCCCTCTGGAATGACCTCCCAAAAGAAATGATATATCCAAGAGTACAGAAGTCTTCAGAATCAAACTAAAAAATCAAAGCTCTCATAAAGCAAAATAAACTGGTGCTACCAGTACCACTCTCGTCACAGCCCTGAGTCACCCTTCCTAGGTGACCTAGCGGAGGTCTTCGAGGGTAACTACTACAAGGTACAAGGTACACTTTTCCAAAGTGTTGTGTTCTCTTTCCAATAATTAGATCAGGACATTCCATTTGAATTGAATTAAAATAGGCTCTAACGTTAGAATCTACATCATATTAAGGCTTGCGTTGACATGGTTGAAGTCTGCCCTCTCATTGTATCTAAAAAGCCATGTCTGGTCACTTTCTGTTGGTTTTGTGAATTATACGCTGCAATGAGATCCTTGAACTTTGAAGAGACAAGGAAACAGGGGTTAATTGATAATTGTGGCTGAAAGAAGAAAAGAAAAATTCGCCTGTGAGAACAGAGGTGCGTAAGACCCAGGACGCAGCGTGGCCTGGCTGGCGTGGGCAACTTCCTCGCCGACGGTGGCCGTGTGTGATGAAGCAATCAGACCGCGACTGGCCGCGTAGTATTTGTAATAAACCGCGTTACGGTAATGCACTTTAGGGCCTAACACTGCACTGTTAGACCTACTTCACTTTTCCGGAACGATGGTGTATACAAGGTGTAGGGTAGCTGAAGTCAGGACCTGTTCATCGATCAGGGTTGGGTTATCTTCTGCAGCTATCCATTTACTTGAAGCAAAGTCGCTGGAGCTGGCTGACTCTTGGAGCGATCCTCAGCCGGCCGCGGTGTACCGCCACTGCACTATGCCGGTGAATCGCTGCTTGGCTAACTGGTGGACGCACGTAGCACACATTCCTACAAACAGTAATGTGTGTAGATAGCGAGTGGTGGCCGTCCTTGCCACTCTCACGAAACCGCGGTTTGTGGGCGGGGCTTTTGTAAACATAACTTGTACGCAACAGGACCTAACAAGAGCGGATCATTTCTTTTCCACTATTACACTCAAATGGAAGTATATATACTAGTACTCGAGTATTTCAGTACAGATGTATTATGTATTTTGATTTGAACCACCTGTCCAAGAACTTGGAACTGCATGACTACTTTATGAAAGATAATTGCGTTTATTCATTATGCCCATTTGTCCCTTATGTTGAAAACTTATTTTGCTGAACCACAACCTCCATCGACATCACAGTCTTCACTCTATATATATCCGTTGTAGAATACAATGTGACCCCTGTGATGTTAATGATTACCGGTATATTTTTTTCTTATAGGCTGTTGGAGAAATCAATATACCTTCTCACTTCTTTCTTATGCATATAAAATCTGAGAAATATCCAAGTAGTATATGAAGAGTTTGTTCGCAAAAAAACCGATAAGTCCATATTTGCCAAATGGAGATATTTGCGATTAAAGGTCAAGAAAAACAAAGAGAATTATAAGAAAATTTGTGCTTCTTTTGGCCATAACTTCAAAAATGTACCTTTATATGTAGTGACCAATATATCATTTAAAAGGTATTATTTTGTACTTTATGACAGAGACCGTACTTCAAAATCTTCAAAAATGGACTTATCGGTTTTTGCAAACAAACCCTCCATATATCCATTCAGAGAGAAACCTGCAAAAATCGTATTTGTTTCTTTATGGCTCTTGATCATTTTAACAAACAACCTATACAACATGAAAAATCTTGTGTGCTAACATGCTAATGATGTGTTGAACTTGGAAGTTTCTATGTAATGTGTGCTTAAGATCTGGAAAAAAATTGACGTTGTGTAATGCTCTTTTTATGTTATCTATATAAGTACCAGGGCCGTTCTACGTTTCTCAAAGTGAGGTGGCCGACTTTATTGGAGCAGGGACTTTGATTTGTTTTTGACGATGGAGAGGGGGGCGGGACATTTTGCTGCCACTTGCCCTAAAAAATAGGCTCACAAGAAAAAAAAAAATATGTGTACTAAGTATTTTGTTGACTGTAATTCTCTACATAGACCAGATAGTACTGTACACAAGTCTGTTATTGGCTGAATTATGTCACATGACATTGCACTGCATGCTGACAGGGTATTTCCAATAGTTCATCTCCTCAAAACTTTTAGTTGATCTTACTGCTGTTGTGTGGCAGTAAGAACTTGCAATATATAATCTAACAGGGATGATGTAACTCATGTGTTCACTGATACTCTTCTAAGAGGTTATGGTAATGCTGTTTGTCACACTGACCCCACCCCCCCCCCCCCCAATTTCCCATGAAAGCAATGTTGAAATATACATAATTTGTGACATATACTTCGAAAGCCAGGGAACTGTTCCATGAAAGTTGTCAGCCCTGATGAGTTGTCAGTCTCTTACAACTCAAGTAAATTAAATCCTTGGTTTTGATTGGCTGAGAAGCTCTGGTCACTGACTGTCACTATGGTAATTGTAAGTGACTGACAACTAGTCAGGGTTGACAACTGTTATGAAATGGTGCCCAGGACTTGTATCAACGTCAATTTTTAGTGTGTAATTTCACCATCGAAATTATGGTGATAACTGAGAAATGAGTATTGCCCCTCTACACCCTGGAGATGATATACGCATTACATTTCTGTCACGGGAGACAATAACTCTACAAGATACGTTCAAAAATATAAGTTGATTTGCGCATTATTATAAAACACTGAAATATATAGTGTTGACATTATGTGAGGTATGTATCAAATTACACCACAGTGTACAAGCAAATCTACGTCATTCTAAATTTTGTTATTTGTGCCTTAGAGCTCCAATGTAATTTTGACTACTTTTCTTTTAAATGTAATGGAAATCATTTTACTTCAGTTTGTATCATTGATTTTGCAAATATCTAAACAGCCTTGATCATGTGAACCACAAACAAGGAAGCAAAAGTCTACCAACTTTGATGGACACAACATACACTGAAAAATGTAAAATTGAATCAATTAATGCACTGGAGCTAAGTGTTAATTTCCTTTTGAAATAAGATGATACATGTATTACAGTACTTGTCAGAACTGTTGCCCATATTGTCATTTTTATTTACAAACCTTACATGCCTATGTACAACCTTCTCCTTTCCATAAATGAACCTCCAAATCATTTGCACTTTAACTGCCATTACACCACACTTAAAGGGACTGTACAGTACTGGTTGAGGTGGGGATTCATGTTTTGAACATTCCTTAGTGAGATAATGAGAAGCCTCTTATGAAATATGAAAGAGCATGTAATTTTAAGAAGGATTCAACGTTTATTTGATGAAAATTGGTTTTCAAATGGCCGAGATATCCAAAAAAGTGATACTAAAAGACTACAGGCCATGCCTTTTATTAGGATCTCTTTGTTTCACCTTGTTTTTGGATATCTCAGCCATTTCAAAACCGATTTTCATCAGATAAACTTTTGATACCCCTTATAATTGCATGCTCTTTGACATTTCATAGAGTGATTTCTGAATTTCTCGCAAAACGTTAAAAGCTAAATCTTCACCTCGACCAGAACTGTACACACCCTTTAATGTGTAAAGCTCAAAGTCAGATATTTGTGAGACTTTGAATGATAGAGGGGTACGTCACAAACCCTATTGCATGATGGGAAGTAAGTTGTGTGAATAAATGAATAAATTAACATGCCTCTCATCCAAACACAATCCACCCACTTCAATCATGTTGGACATGTAGAATTTCCTGTTTATTCTCATTCCCACCAGCACTCACTAATAAATAAGAACTAGTTACTGTTGCTTGACTAACGTAAAAGTAGACAATATTTGATCCTTACATTGTAAAAGTAGACCATATTTGATCCTTACATTGTACACACAAATGCTTTTATTAGCACAAAAAGGTGCATGTACAAGATAGATACAATGTATTTCATATACAAAGATATGCATTTCATGCAGTAAAATGAAATGTGTAAACAAAATGCTCTCATAAAAAAATCACAAAAAAGTAAGACCCAATATTGCATTGGTTCGTAATAAATATTTATAAAGTGGTCCTGTTAGAAAAAAGTGATAAAATCAAGTACACAGCTTTTATTTACTACATATTTATCACATAGAAGAGATGTAAAACGTAAAATGCACCAAATCATGCTTTCTAAATCGATGTACTAGAGAAAGAACAAACAAATTGATATCAAACTGGCATGCTACTGTAATGCGTAATGAAATTGCACATAAATTTACAAGTTCATGTAATATAACCCATATCTGCAGACATCATATATCTTTCTGTATATCAGTACCAAATACATGTATTTTATGCTATATTACAATATACATGTACCTTCAACTGTTATTCATTCAACTGTTAATCCTTTTGATGAAGAATTTGATACAAAGACAGTCGTAAGAAGAAAATAACCATGTTTCTTAGATTTTCAGTATTTATGTGTGTCTACACAACAGCATGGGACAATGACAGGTAATGACTGGTAAACATTGGTACTGTACAATGTATTCCCTACAAAAGGCCTTTGCGCATTTTCAGGCTCTTCACACAAAATCTGTGCACAATTTCATCCAACACACAAGAAACATTATCAATGGAAGTTCATTTGATGTGATATAAAATTTTCTATAGGAGAGGGGGCAAGGATACTTTTTAAGGTATTACATTTTTAAATTCTTCCCATAAATTATTCTAAGTTTGTTATAAAAATGTTATACATTCTATTTTCTTATGTTTACATAATTGTACATAATAAATTTGTTATAAAAAAAGTTATATTTACATTTTGTTTCCTGGTGGTGTGCATTGTTGTCCCATGAACTGGGATCCTCTGAATATATTGGGGGTGGGGGAGGCAAATGCTCTTATTTGCCCCCTTCAGCACATGACTTTGAATATAATATCATGACTATGTGTTTGTATACTCATGTGCTTTTTCTATATGTTATAATTAATGGCTTATTTCCACAGTAAAAGAAGAAAATTCCTGAGGCTATGTCCTTTGGAGAGTACCCAAGAATCTGTTTAATCATCTTTACAATTGAATGATTTAAAGGTCTGCAAGGAAGTAAAATGCAGACAAGCATGGTGTAATCTGGCTAAATCTGAAGCTTTTACTACTAGAGAAACAGTACGATACGCAGTTTCTTTACCATGTCACTGCAATTTAAAACCTACTAGTAATTGCACACACAAAGTGAGTGGTACTTTGAGCTAGATGCTAGTCATGGCAGTTTTGATAAGTTTAGTAGACTCAGTATTTCAGTACCCAGTTAAATCAATTTGTAAAATTTTGCCACTTTTTCTCTTTACATAAGCATAAAAAACCTTCAGCATATATACCACATGAACAAAAAAAAAAATGTCAGGATACATTTGTATATGGAAAACATGTATGATTTCACTTACATAGGCCTATGTCTTAAGTAGCACAGGTCTCCTGAAATGGAAGACTGATAAGCAGGTAGGAAAGGACCACATCGGCAAAAGTGACCATGAGAATGTGCACAGTTAACATGACAGTACACCAATATTTCAAAGAAATTGTTTTACAAATATTAAGCACAGAACGTACCAAGCTCAGCTCACATGACATATTTCAAACTCTTTATTATCTAAAATGCTTCTTTTTATGTCAGTATAGAGAGCAGACTTTGAGATTTCAGGCTCACATTTTACACACACACTTTACATCTTAATAAACAAACAAAAAACAGAGGATAAATGTAACTTCCTGTCACTGAAGTCCAACACTAATTCTATGAAAGACTTATCATTTTCTGCAAATTTAATCCTAATACATGTATAACAAAGTAACAGAATATAACATCATTAATATTTGAATATAATGCCCATTATTATGCCTAGCTTGCTTGGTTGAGGTTTGCATAATCAAACAAGGACAAAGACATGGAATCTCTTGTTGTGTGACAACACATAATGCAACAAAAAGCTGTCATACTCACTGTTAATCAAGGTTCAAAATCAATTAGGGTTCAGTTATTTTTCATTTATATCATTAATTCCCAGTAGAAAAAATACAAAACTAAGGATTAAAATCTATCCCATAAAGGACTTGAACAAAAGCAGCCATAGTGGTCCTCTTGTGTGTTAGTATACATCTGCTTTTTTATATCATATATGAGGAAAACTTGAGGATAAATGTCTGGAATCAAAAATCATTCAACTGATAATGGAAGCACATAAAGTTTGTGTTTTGTCAGGTTGCTCCTCCAACCAAACTGGCAGTTATACATCCCAACACAGTGAAATGTGATTACCGTCAATGCGTCAAACTTCACACTGTCAAATCACCACCAATTAAACTCACACGGCATCACTGATGGTAGATTTTCCTTGGATGGGCTATATAACCAGCCTAGCAAACCAGTCCTTGAGAGTAGCTGGTACATCCAACAAGCCCTGCATGAGAGTTGTCTTGGAAAGTAGACACAAGAATCCATCAACCCATTGCGGTACGCTTTTTTAAGCCAAAGTCTGTTCCCTTCAATATGGGAATGGAAGTGTCGTCTACATCAGAGCGCAGCCCTTCTTCATTTTCTTGGACTTTCTACGAGTCGTCGATGACCTATCTAGGTTGGGGGAGTTGTGGTCGATGCTGTTTCGGCTCCAGCTGTCGTTGTCGGCATCGTAGTTGAATGCCACCCTCGTTCGTTGGTCCAAACTCTCATCCCACCACGATTCAGCGATGTAAACCTCCTCCTGCGCAGACAAAAGAGATGACAATGTTTACAATCATTGTGTGATGGAAATTTCCAGTGCAATGTTAACATCAGTATTACCAACATCTCTCTCCTTCTAACCCTTTGAAGACGAGTCCTTAGAATACTCGGGCAGGTGTCTATGGGAAATGCGCGCTATAGCAAAATAAGTCCATCCTCAACAGGTTAAGGTCCCATGCTCATTAGAATGGCAAATCATTTCCCTTTTTGTTGTGAGCTTTCCTTGTCCGAGATTTGCTTAGTATGAGATGCCTTTTTGTCTCTTTGTTTTGGTCATTTTTCATTGTTGTCATTTTGTTGTTTTATTTGTCTCTTTAATCAATGTTTTTGGCACATATCCCTGTTATCTTTACTGATTTATTTTACTTTGCTGCTAGGAAAGCAATGGATGCTTGTAAGCCAGCAACTACAGGACTGATGGCTTAACCCGTTGAGGACGAGTCTAGAGTATACTCAGGCAAGCGTATATGGGAAATGCGTGTTGTAGCCAAATCAAACCGTCCTCAACGTTTTAAAGGGATTGTACAGTTATGGTTGAGACCTAATTTCAGGTTTCTAACATTTTTTGGTGAGATAATGAGAAACCTCTTATAAAATGTGAAAGAGCATGTAATTCTATGAGGAATTCAATGTTTATTTGATGAAAATTGGTTTTGAAATGGCTGAGATATCAAAAAAGAGCGATTCTAATAAAGTGTGGGACCCACACTTTATTACGATCGCTTTGTTTTACTTTGTTTTTTGATGTTTCAGTCATTCCAAACCCGATTTTCGTCAAATAAACTTTGAATTCCTCTTAAAATGGTATGTTCTGTACTATATCATAAGTGTTTTCTTGGTATCTCGCAAAAAGTTAAAAACCCAATTCTCATCTCCACCAAAACTGTACTATCCCTTTAAAGTCCCTGCCAAAGGGCCTTGATTTACTGATTGAAAGATGTAGTTTGCCATGAATGTCAATCCTGCATGTGATGGTTATTAAGTTACCAACATATGATAGTTTGTCATGGATGCGTTAAAAACATTTATTGTAAAAATGTCTGAAAATTCTCCATCTTGTCTGATTTCTCACCTGCAGTCTCTGTGGTGATGGCTCTGCTGCTGCTGCACCCGCAGGTTCAGCTGCTGCTCCTTCCTCTTTCTTCTCCTCCTCCTTCTTTTCCTCCTCTTTCTTTTCCTCCTCTTCCTCTGGTTTCTTCTCTAACTGCTGCATCACATCCATCATTTCCTCTGTCATCCTTCCTTCGTTCTTCATCTCATCTACATACGCCTTGAGCTGGTCATCTCCGGACTCTCGGTAGCACACTGTAAATATGAGGAGATATCATAATTTTAAAAGGTCGTAATATATTCCTGGTTACTCTGCTCATCTGATATTACTGAACATACACAAAATTGAAAATAACACTACTGCTTGTGAGAGATATCTTCTGATATTTCACAGTGGTTACAATAATGTTGTAAAAATCGCTATGCGGATGTTTGATTTGTATAAATCGGTCTATTTAGGACCTTTCCTTTGATTAAAGGGGGATACTTGATAACTTTCTTCCTTATAGCAATTCCCCAAATTTCTTTACATTTTATGATAACTACTGCTAATTACATATTGATGCTGACTTTCTGCTTGTGCACCTTTGAACAATTAAAAGCAAAATATTATCAATACTTAGAATCAGTAATACCAATAGTTATATATATTTTGCTTCAATCTCTAGATGAGGGCATCATCCAAATTAATGTTCCACGTACACAAGACGGTAGCATGAAGAGAATGGCAGTCCTACCTGCAAGGAACATGTCGGTGATAAGACCAAAGTGCTGGAATTTGATATGAGCACCTCCAGATTTGCGTGCCATGTACCCGTAGAAAGAGTTGGCTGGTTCATAGCTGCGTGCCTGCACTCCGTACACCTAAAAAACATCAAAACATAATGTCTTTAATTGCTAGACTGTGATGTACCATAACATGACAAAAATAACAAGAGAGAATATAAGCAAAAAACAAAACAAGAATAGAAATAAACAAAATGAAACTGTACTAAACTCATGGAAAATGCATTCCATGGACATAATTGCGATGGAAGTGGCACATGTTAATTCTATATGCATTATCAAAGCAATGAGTCAGTTGTAGTACAAAGTGTGTAAATATTACAATTAAAAGTATCAGAAAAAAAAAAATTAATTCATATTCTGTATATATATAGTGTCTGCATGTACCTTATGACTTCTGTTTTATCAACATTTTATGATTACTATAATTATTCATCTTTTTGAGGGGAGGGGACATTACCTTGACTTCCTTGGTGATTAAGTCATCAAGTTCTGCCCTCCAGTCCACCTGTTCAGTGGTGTAAGACTTCTCGTGTGGGACGACATCACCGATGATGACCAGAGCTTTGGCTGCGTCCTCTCGCCAGGACAGATTGTTCGCATGTCTCAAGACCCACTCGTAACACTGGAAAAAAAAAAGTGGATAGTGCAAACTTATGTCAAAAACATGAAAAGTACTGTGTGTACCCGCAAGTTGTTGGAAGGAATAACAGTACAATTACAAACATGATTATATACATAGCACACATCAATTTGTTTTGCTTATAGTCAAAGTAAGACCTATGAACCAAAACACATCATGAGATTTCAAGACATCTTGTTTAATGTGACAGAAATACTTGAACATTTGTTCGTTTTTTGTCTGTTTGTGTGTTTTGTTTTCTGTTTTCTGTCACATATGCATCAGCATTCATTGTTTTTAATCAAAGTCTTTGGGAAACAACGTATTTTCTGCTGACCCTACAACACTGAATTTCACTTTCAGAAGTACAGTTCCTATGCCTCTATTCAGTAATGACAGTTACAGTAAATACATCCATAGAAATTATTTTAAAAAGCTATATTGTACAGCAAATACATCTATAAAACTTATTTCGAAAACAGTTTGTGGATTCATTTCCAAGCTAATATGGGAGAAAAAAAATTGACCAAAAAATTATGTATATCCACCAATGACACTCACAGCAAAGTTTCCTTCCCCTCCACTGCGGTCCGTTTCTGTGACAAAGTTCACAAGGTCAAGAACTTCTGAAGAGAGGTCATGCTTTCTCAGGACATAGATGTGCTGGTCACAGTAGTCTCCATGGGCCATGATACCGATCTGGATGTTGGGAATATCTGCCAGGAGTTTGGTGACTGAGTGTCGGAGTTTTGCCTGGACCTAACAAACATATAAATATGCAAACATATGCATATGCAAACATATAAATATATAAACATACCACTGCATAACTTTATAAAACAAACAAGGAAAAGTAGAAATTACGCGGTGCGTAATATATGTCCCCGCCGGAAGTAGCATTTAGTAGCAAAATGTACAATATAGGTAAAAAGATCAAGGTCAAAGGTCAAAATTCTATGTAGAAGTTTTGAAGCCCTCACCTAGTGCCATCACATAAAGCAAACGGAATCGAAATCGGGTTAGAAATGGCGAAGGAGTAGCATTTTGTAGCCAATGTACAATATAGGTCAAAAATCAAGGTCAAAGAAGTCAAAGGTCAAAATTCTGTGTACAAGTTTTGAAGCCCTCACCTAGTGTCATCACATAAAGCATACGGTATGGTTATATAGAAAGAAAGACACTGTTACATGCTCTAAAATATACATTTTATGACGATGATAACTTTCTTTTTTATTGACAAAGTTTTTCTGAAGAGGAACTGGGTTTCGATATGTGCCTTGTGGTGATATATTATGCACAATTTTTTAGGTTGTTTGTTTGTCTGGGTTTTTTGTGGGAAATATTATTACAGTGCAGTAACAGCATATATTAACAGTTTGACTTGTGTCAAGTTAGTTGCTGCAATTGTACATCAATTGCACTAGGGCCTTTAATGCAGTGGGTAATGAAGTAGCTAAGCACTTCATGTCAATGATTCTCTGCTGTATCAACACACACCAGGAAGTAGCGAGGTGGGTCGTCCATGATAAAACCTACCGTTGATAACAAAGAATACATGCTGCCAGTCGTGTCGAAGGAGAATACCACATCGACTTTACGCTGCGATGTCATGTTGGCAGCAAAGCTGTTCAAGACTTCCTGTATGCAGGGAAACAAAATAAACATTTTACTTTGTGGGGGTTCAGGCAATCAAGTGGTAAACCTTGGTATCTGGTGTCTACAAAATATGATTTTGGAACTTCATGCATCCCTCATTTTTAACATTTTCCCATTTTTCTTAACGGAAAATAAATACTGAATTTTAATTATTATCTTCAACAACAGTAACAGCAACAACTAGAAAAGCACTCAGAGAGCTCAGTTCCAAAATATGATTTTGGAACTTCATGCATCCCTCATTTTTAACATTTTCCCATTTTTCTTAACGGAAAATAAATACTGAATTTTAATTATTATCATCAACAGTAACAGCAACAACTAGAAAAGCACTCAGAGAGCGCAGACCTCCACCAAGCAGTTCATTTCAATCCATACATGCATTTTATGCTGAAACTGGCTCTGCTTTCTAATGATAAAAAATCCTTCCTTAAGAACAATGTGGATTGAGTGAAAGCAGTAATATTAGTAGAACACATCAGTGAAAATTTGAGGAAAATCGGGCAATCGATGCAAAAGTTATGAATTTTTAAAGTTTTGGTGTTGCAACTGCTGGGTAAGGAGACTACTAGAGGTTATGACGTATGAGTGGACTACAATATAAAGAAAATAAACAGGGAATTCAATAAAAATTCATTTTTCATGAAAATTACACATTCCATTAACTTGATACTGACATATGTTAGGGGTAGCACTTGTTCCCCCTACTTTCTGATAGCGGTTAGTCAAGAACTCTTTCATTTTGCTAGAAAAGTGAATTTTTGTGGAATTCCTTTTATTTTTTCTTTATATTGTGGTCCTCTCATACGTCATAACCTCTAGTAGTCTCCTCATCCAGCGGTTCCAACACCAAAACTTTAAAAATTCATAACTTTTGCATCGATTGTCCGATTTTCCTCAAACTTTCACTGATGTGTTCTACTACTGTTACTGCTTTTACTCAATCCACATTGCTCTTTGGGTTTATGTTCCCTTTAACAAAATTCCTGCTGTGCCTTGAGCACATGCTCAATGCACTTATGCCCACCTCAAATACAAGCAGCCTGAATTCTCTAGTTTGTTGGTGCTATTTGCTAATGATACTGATAAAAAAAAAAGAATCCTTCAAAATTATCTAACAAAGTTGTGGATTCAGTCAGACAAACAAACCAATGCTAAAATCAACCTTGCCAGAGGTAATAACAAAACCTTGCTTGTCATGATCAATACACTTGAATAGACAGGGTCAGACTGGTATGCCCTGCTTCACTAGATTTCTCATCTGACTGCCATTAATTGTAAGGGCTGTTGAACTTGCATGGGAACTGATAATATAGGAAAGCACGATCACATGCAGACAACAAAGGACACATCAGTCATTCAACTGTACAACCAGAAATAGTCATGGCAGGAAACTTTCCCAAAGCGGAGCAAACAGCTGTTTTCATGGCATAAAACTTCAATAAATTGCAACTGCCATTCAATGCACTGTGCAGACAACTGGCTTTTGCGTCCATTTCGCTTTCACAAAACTTGGCTCCTCAAGAATTTACGAAAGTTTCAGGGAATGCGAAAATTTCTAGGTTTACAGTGTGTTCTGCCTTTCATTATGTAGATACATATTAAACTGTACAACCAGAAATATTTGCAGAATAAAATTTTTGCAAATTGGAGCCCATTGTCACTGGCATTACAAAATAATGTAGGCAAGAACTTTCACATGCAGTTAAATTTTGCAAATCTTGACTCTCACAAAATTTGTGAAATCAGAGTACATGCGAACATTTCTGGCTTTACAGTAAACTCAACCCCTGAACCATCACTCCAGAATAGACTGCCAAACTATGTGCCTAATACATCTCCTTCCATAATAAACAAAAAAAAAAAAAAAATCATTACAATAAAAAAAATAAAAACAAAATTGTGCAAAGAAAATCTGGTTTCACATATTGCTTACCTGCTTATCCTCCTCTGCCATCTCTTCCTCCTCTTCCCCATCTGCTCCAGGCGGACGCTTGACGATCACATCAATCTTTTCTCCATCTTCGAGACAGTCCTCGTAGGCATAGTTTGACAGATTCAGCTCCATTTGACCAATCTTGAAGTAATACAATACAGCCAACATGTTACAACTTGAGTATGGGTAGGTCCTTTAAATGTAGCTATCATACCCACAGATGCTTGGTGCAATATGAATGCCGTTTTCAAAATTCTCTCATTTTACCAAACTTGTATTACTTTCAAAAGCTTCTTGACATGCAACTAAAGAATCAAATGGAGTCATTATTATAATAAATAGTCCGATCAAAAATGAATGAGATCAGTTTTGAGAGGAGAGAATGAAATATCTCTCTTCATGGTTGCCACTTTCACTTGTAAAACATCAACTAAAATTTCACATGAATTATAAATTCTGATATGCCTATTGTCTATACACAAACATGCATGCAGTCATTGAGAGCAATAGTCGGTCTTCAGCCACAATACTATTCTTACTCTTATAAGGTTGACATCACTGTCTTAAGACAATTTAAAATATTCATTGAGACACAGATACAATATCATTAAGACGGGATGCATAGAAACCACAAAGGAATTGTTGCTTGGCTTTTATTGCATTGACAAGAGATTATTTCAAAGATTTAATTCAAGACTTCGTAGCAAGGGAGATTCAATCTTCAGATTTAAAAAATGCAGACATCCATACTTGTACAAACGGGTATTCTCAGTGGGTAAGTCTGTCATTGATGTAATATTTAGTATAAGCTGAGATATAATAAATAACCTTAAACATACAAGATAACACACCTGCCTAATTCAATGCAGCTACCTGTCATGACTTACAAGGGGCGGATCCAAGAATTTCGTAAAGAGGGGGTGCCATTAAAAAATAAAAGGGGGCGCATGCCCCCTCCCCCATTTTTTTTTAAATTTATTTTGTTGTTAGAATAAAGTAGAAGGGGGCGCACAGCCAGTGCGCTCCCCCTGAGTCCGCCACTACTTACCACCCAACCCTATCCCACTCCTGCCAACATCCCCCACATCCGATGAATTTAAGTGATTAGGAGACTTACCTTGAAAACAATCAGATTTTGGTGCATGTCAGGTTTCTCCTGCAGTAATTTGTTCTTGATTTCAGAAAGGAGAGATGTGTTATAGATCGAAAAGGAAACAACCTCATCCTTTGGAAGTTTCAAGTTCATCTGCAATGTCTGCTTGACAATCATCTGCAAGAAAAGAAAATGAACAAAATGATATCATCTTCTTTGAATATGTTTATCCAAAAAGATAGTAAATGCACACTGTTCTTTAAAAAAAATGCAGACATTTTAGAAAATACGACACCTGTATGCTGACTCCTATCAAATAATGGTGCCACTACCAGGATGGTAAAACATCTCCTATAATGCTGCATGGCATTACATGAAATTTATATTTTGTGCAGCAACTACACCTACGGGTATTCCTGATTGATTTGATACTCAAGAGAATAAACATTTGATTGTGATTGGATGCCACTTCTGTAAAAATCATTTCATGATCAAACCCTAACACAAAGATAATAATGAACCATGTACATTACTACAGTGGATGTCACACCAGATGTAGTCCCTATGCTAACTACAGTTGAACCTCTATTATCCGGCCTCCCTTTATCCGGATCTCTCTATTATCCGGACGCAATCTCGCCGTGATTCTTTTATCTTTTGTAATAATTACGGGAGGAAAGGGGGATTCCCAACGGATACATTTCTTAATAATTATTTAGGTAAATCATCCCAAGAATTTATAAAAGAAAATGATTTCATTCTTGCAAACACGAACCTCTATTTTGGGGTCTGTTACTGAGTGTAACAATGAAAAGGTTGCAGTATAAACATTACTACATGTGGTACTACCATGGGCTACATCAGTACATGTACATGTGTATGTATATATGTAGACTCTACATGTATAAAGCATTGAGTCTCCCGTATCCGGCCAAATCCCTTATCCGGACGAGCCCCGGTCCCGACTTGTCCGGATACGAGAGGTTCAACTGTATACACAGCCCAGTCACTGCATGTATAAGTAGCTATTCCTATGCATATACGCTTTAGAAAGAGAAAGGATGGAGTAAGGGAAATGAACAGAAGAGGATCAGAGGAAATATGAAAATAAATTCAATTTTGGAGAACACAGTAACAATTAGTTTTCAGATATCAACATTAATAACCACTCTAATGGAGTAAATAACTGTGCAATGCACGACATGCATGCATGGGCCTTATACAGACAGAAGTGAGAGATCGAGAGAGATAAAGAGGTAGAGATATAGTGAGAGATATAGACAGGGAGAGCTAGGAACATTGGAATATCTGCAAGGAAGCAATTATGTTTACAGAATCACTATGCCTACACTAAATGGCTTATAATATGATTGTATTACACAACACTCACAACAGTACTGGCTGCAAGAGTGACATGCATTGAAATATTAACATTTCAAAATTCTTGAAGTATCAAATAAGACAACAATTACCTTGACTTTTAGTACTGTTTCCACCCGGATCCCATAATCTCGGACGGTTTTGCTTCTCTTCAGCGTCTTGCCATCGAACCTCAACGTTACTTCTTCCGCGGGTGCTTTCTCCTCCGCAGCTGCTTTCTGGCACAGCTCAGCGACGGTCGTGCCATAGGGCACGGGGAACTTAGCGGTACGACCGCTGGTCAGCTTGATGCTTACGTCGACTGTACTAGACGGCATTGTCGGAGCCATGGTTTCACGGCAAGATCTGTTGACTCTTCAAATCTTAGTAAAGAGATAAGGGTTTAGAATCGCGGTTTATATTCCTGCTTGGTAAGATCCTAGATGGTTACGCTGGCCAGAGTTTGGAGCTTGTCACTGTTCACAGCTACGGTGGCTTGCTTTTAACAACACCGTTCACTTCCGCACTGTGGGTGTGTTTTATACTCGTCAGACGAGACTATTTTGGTCGGCCGTTCGAAGTGATGTAATGTTCTAAAATTAGTATCACACGTACTTCCCCGACTCCAGCAGCACGATGCAGCAGAGAGCATGCACATACACGATCCAGGGAATGGTAACACACCCTTGCTTGTTCGTTTCAGATTTAGAACAATTTGAGACAAAGTGTAGAGGAAATATTGAAAACGGGAGAGAAGAAGAAGAAAAAGATGAAGATGTAGAAGAAATGAGGAAGAAGAAAAATAGGAGAAGGGGTAAGAAAAGAGAAAGACGAAGAGAAGACCTGGGATTGCCAGAGCTGGCATTTTATTGTGCTCCAACAGTATGCAAAGGTATTGGTGCGTCAGCTGCACTAGTCTTTGTGCACTATGTCAGACTGGACCGTTTCATGAAAGTTGTCAGCGCTAACAAGTTGTCAGTCTCTGACAATCACCATGGTAACAGTCAGTGACCAGAGCATCTCAGCCAATCAAAACCGAGGATTTTGCTGAAATTGTCAGAGACTGACAACTTGTCAGCGCTGACTAAATTGATGAAACACCCCCCTGGTCGCTACATTGAAAGTTGACTGTACAATCATGCAAATAAAAGAAAAATAGTGATTTCAGGTGTTCTCTTAAAGTTTGCATCATAGGCTAGGCCTATATAGAACGAGCAAGGATCAACTGTATAAAGACATGTTCTTTCGAAAAATTGCTGTTCAAAGCGTTTTGTTTTTGGTTTTTTGTTTTGTTTTGTTTTGTTTTGTTTTTTGTTTGCTTGTCAGCGGCACTAGAAATATTTTGGGCGCCCCTCCCCCTAGTTTTCGGAATTCCTGGATCAGCCCCTGAAAAGTGAAGTAGATGCCTTGCAATGTTGAAAAAGATGTGTGGTCATGCTGTAATGAAACCAACATTGTACTCTTCATCTTTCAAAATATGGCAGCATATAGACCCCGTAATTCGACCATGTACATGGCCACCTCCCTGATTCGACTCACAACCGGGACCCATAATTATGCAGTAATCAATGCCCGTTATCCCTCGCAGCCCATGTTGATGATGAGCCTCATCCACTGATATGCTGTTTGGTTTGTTATGGGAGCTGCAGAAGGAAGGGGGTTGGGAAAGCTGCAGTTTTTACACTTTTTGTTCTAAAAAATGAAAATAAAAATAAAAGATCGGGAAAAATCACAACAGTGAAAATCTTTGACTTTCTGGAGATTATTCTGGAGATCCAAGCATTGGCTTTATTCATCAATGTTTCCCTTTCCATTGAAATTTGTTTTTCTTTTTGTGGGTGATCAAATCACTCATAAATCATCTGCATTATAAGAGGTACTTTGTGACCATCGTCAGAATGATGTTGGAATATTGACAATCACATGAGTCTTTAATCTGAACCACGAATGGTACGAGTTGATTCTATGCACTTGCTCGTCATAAAGACCCTAAACAAACCTATAGAATAAGTTCAAACGTCTTTTATGTTGAAAGGCATTTTCAAGTAGGCCTACAAATATTATTCCTAAACAAGATCATGGGCGAAAGAGTTCAAAAATATGTCTCTAACTTTTGTAGGCATACTTTTTTTTTTTCAGACATTTGCAAAATGATGGCATGAATATTTCATTGCCTATTACGCAGTGGCGGATCCAGGCAGGGGCGCACCGGGCGCGCCCCCTTTAATTTTTGTTAAAACAAAAGAAATAACAAGAAAAAGGGGGTGCGTGCGCCCCCCTCTCCCGTTAACTTTGTAAAGCGCCCCCTTTTTTTAACAGAATTCCTGGATCCGCCCCTGGTTATATGCACTCACAGTCATGATGTAGCTTGCTGCCTGAGAGCTGCTTTTGACGATTCCAAAGCAATGAAGTGTTTATATGCTTGAATTACGTGATTACATGATAAACAATGAGTAGTCTTCCCCACCATTAATTAAGAATTAAGTGCCTACAATCTTCTGCCATCTTGATCATGTGAAATCTCCTTTCTTCTGTTTTTTCCTCCTTTAATAGGTACTCTTAATAGAAAAATAAGGACTATAAATCACCGTTCTGACTCCTGAGAAAAAACAAGACACGACTTTGACCCTGTTATTGTATATCAACTTATGCTTTATTAGGACATTTAAGTAATTTCTGTATACAAGTATATTTTTGTTTTGCTTTTTTTAGCAAAGTATCGCATAGAGGTACACATTATTTAATGCAAAAAAAAATTAAATAAATAATATAGACCACATCATACTTTCCCGAAAAATTATGAAACATTACAATATTGCTTTCAGTTGGAACATTATGAAACGGTATACATATACAATGTAGTCATTTTCTGGGAGAGAAATGAGAACGGCAAAAGATGTGTACCATAGCAATGTAAATCATGATAAATATAAGGCTTACTGCTATACAGAAAGCAGACACTCATCTGAAGAACGCTTTCATATTAAATACATATACATGTATGTATTAAAAATATTAACCACCTCAATAATAAACGGCATGTTACTGTTAAGTCGATAAAAATGTATATTGTAACTTTAACACAGTCTATATGCAAACACATTTATATACAATATATATACAAAAATGAAAGACTAAAGATACAACATAATGCAGGATTTATTAAATGGCAAGACTTATATTGAGAATGTGTACTCTTTAAATGAAAGCAAACCAAGCATTCCAAGTATACAATCGATTGACTTATAAGCATCAAGCACATACCACAAACATGCGCTTATATAGTTTATTATTGGAGGATGATTTGTAATAGGTTGACACGACAGTTGCTCCTGCGACAATTGACGAAAGACGTTTCGTGACGAATACAGTTACAATCAGTAATGCCGTGTGGTGGGAGAATGAGAATTTGTAGTGTCTGTATGTGTTTATGTGTGTGAGAGTCACTTACTGGATGTGATGAAGAGATGATTGTGTGTACAAAGGTTGTATGTGTTTGTGAATGTACCTGTGTTTGCGCGTGCGTGTGTGTTTGTGAGAGAGAGGGAGCAGGGAAAAGAATTCAGTGAATACAATGTAAGAAAAGGACGTAACCGCATGGGTCCCTTTTATTCAGTTTATGTTTATTCGTCACGTACAGTGTGTTGAATGAGTGAATGTAATATATTTTATAATGAATAATGTTGTAAATGATGTCAATTGTTATTTTTTTAAATAGTGATGAATGAATTGAAAATTGTAAATACTTTCTTGTTTTAATCAAGTATGTATTGTGTGAACAAATGTTGCAATTCAGCCTTTTAGCTGCGAGAACATTTTTATCTAATAAACCATACCAACCAACCAACAATTGCTCCGGTCTTGTTTTCTCCAACGATATGAAATAGGGTTAGGGTTATGTTTGTGGGTAGAATTTGTGTTTGGCTTATCGTGCAGATATTTCATATGGAAACATTGTCGCAGGAGTAAATGAGGATTGTCATGTGTAACCGATTTCTGAAACAGCATTAATAGTATTCACATTGATGGTAAAGAAAAAAGACGTTTCGTGTCGAACAATTTTCCGGAATTTTCTATCTAATCTGATCACAAATAGTAACACGACCACACCTGGAAGATGAAATTTGCACTGTTTCTGTATAATGTCCACAATCAATCAATTCTTTTTATCTGTATATATCCACTATGGTCAACTATTGCCCTAGCTGTGTCATTCTTTTACCTGCATACAACCTTATCTGGATTCTATATTATGTGACTGGTTAGCCTTCACAAAGGGTAACTCTGAATGAGTTACAGGAAGTGTTGTTAAGGCTAGCAGGAAATTATCAGGGTAAATTTGATTGCTACATGTCACTGAGCAAAACCTTTGAGACTATGAGAGTACAGTGCACAATGCACTTCAGCGCAAGTGACCGGTACGAATAGATGATAGAGGTAATACAGCGGTACATGATTAGATGGTACATGTATCAACATACACCATAATGAATGGAAGCGCATAATGAAATAGGTGCTTATACATCCAACAGTAAAGTAAACTTAGTACATCTTGAGCATTTTTTCTCTTTTTCCTCTTTTATTGTTTATCATTTATAATATACATGTATGTCAATAAATAACATTTCTATTATAATCCTTATATATGCAATGAATTTATTTTTCGAGAAATCTAAGAAGATCAATCACCTAACCGAAGAAACTTATTTGAATTAGCATTGCATTTTTGGTTCGTATATTGAAAATACATTTATACTTTACACCCTATTTTTTGCATGATTTTGATACATTGTGAACGTTGTGTTATTTGCTTAGTGTGTATGTTTCGAATATAATGTTGATAATTTTTTTATGTTGTTTTGTTCCGTGATGATTTTATGTCATTCTATATTTCGTTGTGAAATACGAGAAATAGATGTACACATTGAAAAAAAAAACCCAAACAGAAATAGATATACAGGTATTGTCATGTCAAACTCTTCTTGACCAGGGGTATCTAAGTCAAGGTATATACTATATATGTACTGTACACTGCAAAGTGTCCGGTGTTAAATAGTGAACACCGAGCTGGTGTTAAATTTTCGGTGCTCATTTATGGTGTTAAATTAACACCTACGGGTGTTATTTCCAAATTTTAAACTGTTTTTTGAAGAGTTTCTTAGTAACTGCACTTCTTGTTGATTTTTAATTTAAACAAGACGATCAAGAATTTTACATTAAAATACTAGATTTTTGAAAAAATGTGAAAATGAATTTACACCAAAGTAACACCAGCTGGTGTGGTCCCTTATTGAAGCTGGACGGGTGTTAAACCATTGATATTAACACCAGCAAATATCAAATCGACACCATGTGGTGTCATTTTTGAATTAACACCAGTACAGTGTCAAAATAACACCAGGTACAGTGTCAAATTAACACCACGAAGTGTCAGGTGAACACTTTTCAACACCATCACAGTGCATTTTTAACACCTGTGGGTGTGGTCCTTTATTGAAGTTTGATCGGTGTTAGATTTAACACCCGTGGTGTTAAATCTAACACCGATGTTTTTACAGTGTACATTTAGGGCCTATAATGTCCCCCTGACCAGAGAGATTACAAGGGCTATCTACATTAGAGTGCATTCCTCCTTCAACTGTCCACATTTATTGCGGATCGTTGCTCCTCTACCCACGTGGATTCGGCGCCAGACGTCTCTCTTGGCGTTGTAGGTGAATCGCGGGCGGGTCTCTTGATCCAGACTCTCGTCCCACCATGGCTTTTTAACGTAAGCCTCCTCCTGGATAAACAAACAAACAAGGTGAAGATTTTTATAATCATCATCAGCATTGCAAACATGCCCATCATTTCCCTTCTTTAAAAGAATGGCGAATGAATGTCTTTTGTTGGGCTTGTTGGGGTTTAATGTATAAGATGTGTGTGTGTGTGTGTGTGTGTGTGTGTGTGTGTGTGTGTGTGTCATGGATTGTGATGGTTAGTGCTTTCCTTTAGATGTAAATGCGCCAGTTTTCTGTCTACATGCATTTTGCCACATGCCCTGGTACAGACCGTATACCTTAATAATTCATGAAACGAAAGATATGGTTTCCAACAAAATAATGTAATTTCTAAAGGAAATGGCTTTAATTGATCTGCATATCATTGTCTGGAATGGTTTGGGTATCAAATGAGAGTTTGTTGTGAAAATGCCGGATATTTCCCGCGGGATGTTTGAATTTCTTACCTGTGGTTTCCGTGGCGATGGTTCAGCCGCTGCACCCGCAGGTTCAGCTGCTGCCTCTTCAACTTTTTTCTCCCCCTCCTTCTTCTCCCCCTCCTTCTTCTCCTCTTCCTTCTTTTCCTCCCCCTTCTTTTCCTCCTCTTCCTCTGGTTTCTTCTCTAACTGCTGCATCACATCCATCATTTCCTCTGTCATCCTTCCCTCGCTTTTCACCTCATCAACATAAGCTTTGAGCTGGGCATCGCCGGACTCCCTGTAACACACTATATAGGAGTAAACGAAATACAAATTTCGAAGGGTAACGTAATCATTCTATTTTGTGTATTAGGAAACAGTCATTATGCTGAACCAACGCCACCACTGGTAGAAGTAAAAACATTATGATTATTATACATGTAATTGCATTGATGAATCCATTCACATCAGTGTTGGTCTTTTGTATAATATGTTTGCAGAAATTGCTTTAATGGCTGTTGGACTTGCATGGTCTCTTGAGGATCTGAAGAGTGTATATGGCTTAAAAGACAGTGTGTTGGTGATTAATTGTTTTGAGTGTGTGTATTTATGAATGGGGATTTGAGTCACTGTACATTCCTTCATTGGCAGAAGTTTCAAGCATATTGTTGACGATTCATTAAGTCTATAAATGATTATTGTTGAAAATCATATTGAGGCTTATATTCTGAAATAAAAGAAATTATAAACATAAATATTATAAAACATTATAAACATTAGTTTGTCATCAAAAAAAAATTAATTGTACATATTTATTTTTGATCTGATATGTGCAATGAAAAAAAAATAAATAGAAACATCCAAAGGAACGATGTATTGTTACAAGTTTAACAGAATGGTGGTCTTACCTGCAAGAAACATGTCGGTGATAAGCCCAAAGTGCTGGAATGTGATATGAGCACCTCCAGATTTGCGCGCCATGTACCCGTAGAAAGAATCGCCTGGACCATAGTCTTTTACCTGCACTCCGTACACCTATAAAACAACAAAACTTGATTTGATTGTAAAAATCAGGTTTACCTGATACATGAATAATTACCATCAATGTCTCGCTCATGCATGAAAGCTTCAAACAATCTCATGACATTAAAGAAAAAGCAGTGAACCATGCAGTCTAGCATAGTTATCTAATTCATGCAAAGTACAAATTTTGAAAGTATATACCATAAAGGAATTGGAAATCAAGTGCATTTATATTCTGTAAGATACTTATAATGTGCCGACACTGGAACTCTCCTTTATACCCATGGTATCCATATTGTGGTGCGTGTGTGTGTGTGTGTGGGGGGGGGGGGGTGTTGATAGGGAGGATGTAGGCCGGGGGGGGGGGGGTACCTTGACTTCCTTGGCAATCAAGTCATCAAGTTCTGCCCTCCAGTCCACCTGTTCAGTGGTGTAAGACTTCTCGTGTGGGACGACATCACCGATGATGACCAGAGCTTTGGCTGCGTCCTCTCGCCAGGACAGATTGTTCGCATGTCTCAAGACCCACTCGTAACACTATAACAAATGAAAGTGGATTATTGTGCTGACACCATCGAAAAAAGGGGGCATGGGAAGTTCAATTCATTTTTTTTTCCAATTCATTTATTTCTTTCTCATTTTTCTTCCAACAAAACATAACACAAGGTAAATCAGAAAATCCATCATAAGCATATACATTTACATTACAAAGTTAAGTAAATCATCGCAGGTTTGACGAGATGAATTGCCAATACAGCTGTAATTAGGTACTCATGCTTGCGCCATTGATAATGTTTTATATCAAAATTATTATATATGACACAAACATGTCATGTGGATTATCACATTAGATATTATTATACTATCACACTACATGCAATTGCACAGGATACAATTCTAATATTTATTATAATAATGTATACTACTATAGCTACACACATTGTCATGTTGCACATACACACACACGTATAAATATATATCATGCAAAGAGAGAGAGAGTTTATTTTTCTGTTTTTTTTTTCGCTCCTTTTTCTTTTTCTTTTTTATTATTCAGATGTTTGTGGTATATGGGGTAATAAAGTATCATATCACTGTTGCATACAAACATACATTATCATACAATATGTATATATATATATATATATATATATATATATATATATATATATAATACAAAGAGAGAGGGAGATAATTTATTTCTCTATTTCTCCCTCTCTCTCTCTCTCTCTCTCTCTTCTTTTTTCTTTGGGGGGATTGGGCAAAAGATTATCTCCAAAAGCAGAGACAATGGTGGGGTTTTATTTGACTTGAAAATACTCTATTATTCTAATGTTCTGTATTCTCTTTTTTTTTATTGAAGGGGAAAAAAAACTATCCTACCACTGAAACTCACCGCATGATATCCTTCTCCTACAGTGCGGTCCGTTTCCGTGACAAAATTCACGAGGTCGCTGACATTGGAGGAGAGATCATGCTTCCTCAGGACGTACAACTTCTGGTCACAGTAGTCTCCATGAGCCATGATTCCAATCTGGATGTTGGGAATATCTGCCAGGAGTTTGGTGACTGACTGACGGATTCGTTCCTTGACCTGAAAACATAAAACATATAATATGGTATAGATGATAGATAAAGTAACATAGACGCATACTACATGAATATATGCATTCATAATAATATTTTTATTCAAAATTTTATTGTCCAAGAATGAAAATTCTTTTTGCCCAATTGATCGTGGGCCCGGCAGCCACTGAGCAGCGCCAGATCGACGTTGCTCTAACCTTTTCAACTGTTGAACGGCAAACAAGGTAGCAGCAACTCCCATCTTTTAACGTCTTTTGGTATGACGCGGCCGGGGTTTGAACCCACGACCTCCCGATTGTGAGGGCAGCCGCTCTACTCACTGAGCCAACACATCGGTATATGTACATATGAAACATATATTTTCACATGCACATAAAATTTGAATACATATTAATTATGTCTTATTGTAGATTTGAGAGCTATATGATAAGTACGACTTTCCAAAGATATATGTGGTCTTTTATAAGACAATGCAAAGGTACGAAGTCACCTTCTTTTCTTTTCTTTCTTTTTTTTTTTTCCTTGGGTGGATTATCGTGACAATATACACAATGTGTATGTATGTATGTATAATTATATTATAGAATTATATATATATATGTGTATATATATATATATATATATATACATATATAATAAGAAAGGATGACGAAGTAGGGCCGGTGGTAATGCATTTCAGTCCAACAGTGATATTTATTCAGACCAAATTTTCGACGAATACATTCGTCTTCCTCAGGGTCGACAATGACAATTCTGAAAGTCATTGTCGACCCTGAGGAAGACGAGTGTATTCGTCGAAAATTTGGTCTGAATAAATATCACTGTTGTACTGAATGCATTGCCACCCTACTTCGTCATCTTTTCTGTACTGGTACTAACACGCGGACTACAAGTATGATATATATATATATATATGTATGTATATATATATATATATATATATATATATACATATATATATAATGTCACAATAGAGGAATGCATTAAATGCCAATTGCCTTGATTTTAATTCAAAATCCGAATTTTCGGGGGCCTCCCCCTTCGTCAGGGATGATAGTGCGAATGAATTTCCACAGTGATATTAATGAGGTGTTAATATCCTATCCATACTAGCACGCGCAATCTCGAAGAGATTGCGCAATTGGCATTTAATGCATTCCTCTATCTGTCTATTGTGACATTATTATTGCTATTTCTAGTACTGCCAATACGCGGAGCAACGATATATATATATAATTATTATGTATACGTATTGTATTGTATTGATTATCAGTGATTTAATTCAGATATATACCACGTGTGGACATTTGTCTCGTTGATGTACAATTATACCAACGTTTATTGCTCACGTATATCAACAAAAATACTGCAACATCACAGTTAACATAACATCAGAATCCAAGCCTAAAATTATGATGATTCTGACTGCTCTGATAAATATAGTCGCTAGTAAAAATTAATACATTATAAGTCGTTAATGCAGTGGATCCCTACAAGTAAATAGTCATCCCTGAAGTATGAATATTAAGCACTTGCAGCTATATCATGGTAGAGGTCAATAAACGACAGGAAGTAATAGCAAGCTGGGTCGTCCCGGAGGTCGTCCTTGACCAACCTACCGTCGAGAACAAAAAGTACATGCTACAGGTCGTGTCGAAGGAGAATACTACGTCGACTTTACGCTGCGATGTCATGTTAGCAGCAAAGCTGTTCAAAACTTCCTGTATGCAGGGAAACAAAATAAACATTTTACTTTGTAACAGTTTAGGTAATTGTTCATGATTATGCAGTGTATATATATGTTTATATATATATATATAATTGTGAATTGATTATCAATATGTTTCATCTTTTTTAATAGTTCTTCCAATGTGTATGCACAAGTGTATTTGGTTAATTTCAAAATTTTGTTTATCAGATGTCATTCTTGTTTTTTGAATGATGACATAGTGTAGTTTTGTATTACATTTGAAGAGTTATTGTTTATGTATGTGATTACGAAATGAAAATGCACAAAATTCTGCAATTCAGTCATCTCCACGGCTGCAAATTAATTTTTGATAAAGCTTTACTATTACCATTACCATTACCATTACCATTACCATTACCATTACCATTATCATTACCATTACCATTACCATTAATTGATTTCAACTTAGCATCTAATTCTTCACAGAATTTAGTCTTCGGGAAATAATGGTATAGCATCTTGCGTCCAGTTGGATTGGGATGTATTTGGAGTTATGAAAAGATCCTATCAAACCAGGTGATTGTTTTTAATTTCAAACTTCGCAAGAGGAACAGCCAATCCTCATGAGCATTATTTATTACAGGCTAGCATTGGCTTGATAGAACGTTGTACCGACTCATGTGCACAATTCACAAGAAGTTCCTGTCATATCTCCTTGAAGAAGATATCCCCATCATCCACCCGACCTATATTATGATAATAATGACAATAATATGAATTTATATTGCGCTAGATCCACTCTGTAAGGTGCTCAAAGTGCGTACCTATTATTACCCCTATAGCTGTCTCTAGATACATTACTTCCCGCCTATCACTCATGAATAGACTTCCAAACTACCTGAAAAGTTATGTAAAAATCTGAACAACAACAACAACAACAACAACAACAACAACAACAACAACAACAAAGAAAACCAGCACAAGAAACAAACTGCAAAGAAAATCTAGTTTCACACATCGCCCACCTGCTTTTTCTCCTCAGCCATTCCATCTTCCTCCTCCTCCCCATCTTCTCCGGGTGGATCCTTGACGATCACATCAATTTTTTCTCCATCTTCGAGACAATCTTCATAGGCGTAGTTTGACAGATTCAGCTCCATGTCACCCATCTTAAAGATAGATACAGCCGACACGTTATAATTTCACAAATTTGTCATCACATTAATGGTGGCATAGGGAAATTGAACTGCCATTTTTAATAATACGTTTTAGCAAGTATTCCTGTCACATGAAGTCTATTTATGAACTTACAATAAATCTGTCTCCATGAATTCTGTTCATGACTGACCATCTTATCCCAAGTTACTGCCAATAGGTAGACTGCATTTTCATTCCATTTGTCTTTCATTCCAACAAAAACATATAATAATACAATCATAAAATACGGATTTCAAGTGAATGCAGAATATTTCAAACATTTACAAATATTCGTAAGTAAATTCTTAGAAGATAAAGATATATACCTTACCTTAAATGTTATTAGTTTTTGCTGCACATCAGGCTTTTCTTGCACAAGTTTGTCCTTGATCTCGGACAGGAGGGATGTGTTGTCGATCGCAAAGGACACGACTTCATTGTCTGGCAGTTTCAAGTGGACCTGTAACGTCTGCTTAGCGATCATCTGCAAGGATGTTGGGGGGAAAAGATGAAATCATTCCCATTGAACACTTTCCGTCATGCACATTCATTTAGATAAGAACTAAATATGCTCTGTTCTCTGCAAAACAAAATAGATCAATTAATAACGATTCCAAGATTCCATTATTGTAGGAAAAAGCAGTGGATAGTGTAAACAGCCTCACATTAGATAATGGTACTATAACATGAAGGGAGATAATGATTATGAAAAAGCGTTTACTATGGCATGATGACATTAAATTTCTATTTCACAGCGAATGTACATCACTTATTTAAACTTGGCAATTAAGGAAGGACAATAATTATATGATTGTGATTGATTGGTGGGCTGGATTTATTGGTATGTGAACGGTCTTTGCACATCAAAGAAGCAAAATCACCAGAGGCATGGAAAATGTAATCTGGGTTTCAAATGTCCGATGCAGATCTAAGACAGGGCCCAGATACTATACACACGCCCGCGTGGGCACTGACAAGACGCGGAATGCAGTATATATGAAAAGGAATTATATATATATATATATATGCCTCTCTCTCTCTCTCTCTCTCTCTCTATATATATATATATATATATATATATATATATATATATATATATATATATATATATATATATACACCGCTCTCTGTCTCTATTCCTAGACACATGCCGGCGATGCCACATTCTCTTGGGTGAGGGAAAACTTTATGCGTCCAAATTTTCGAGACCACAAATTTGGAGACTGAAGTAAACCTCCTGAGTGACACCCTCTGTAATTTGTCTGCGTTGTCATGCGAACTTCGTCAAGACATCCAGCCTGTATGTACAGTCTCCTCCGTATTTAAGCGCTCCTGAGCGTCTTCGCCTTTAGTCCCACTTTCATTCAGAATTATAGCAATACAAGAAGTCAAAAGAAGCCCCCACGGAGCAGCCGGACACTTTATCCTGTGCAGGTGTTCCTTTGATGTTGAACCCATGAATGTCAGCATTCAGCAGCAGGTCCCCGTATAGAAAGGAGGTAAGGCGAGAGCTGTATGAGAGTCTTTGTCCACAGTTTCCACATTGTCATGGAAGCGTAAGCATGCGACCACTTCAGCTCCTAAGTGTTTCTTTTTTGTTTTGCTCTCATTCTTCCAAAAAAAAAGAAAGAAAGAAAAAGAGAATGATTATTTCATTCTTTAAGAGAATTCTTTTTAATTCAGGAATGTTAATATTAAATTACGTATGCATCATATTGAAATGGTTTAGGCCTAATTCGTTACATTGATTTGCTTTAAAAATAAAAATGATGATTAATGTACTATAATCGATATCTACAGTCATACTGAGACACAACAACCAGCAACATTGACTTTGGACAAGGCGGTTCCGTCGAAGTGACGGATGTCCAATATCTGATTCATCCGAGACTGGTACATGGTAGCAGTGCCCGTGTCCTGAAGGAACGAAGGAAGGACGAGGAGGAAGACGAACCATGTACGTGACGGCTAGCAGGCATAGAGAAAACCCCAAAGTCGGCTCCGAATAATAACCTCTCATCGTTTCGTCATAATATTGTCCGCATGGTTGTCGAAAAAAAAAAACACACAAAAAAAAATCCTGATCGATCGTCCAAGTCGAGAACTTTACCACTGGCCTGATAACCTTTTGATTTGATTTGATTTGATTTGATTTGATTTGATTTGATTTGATTTGATTCACAAAATGCATAATATCTATAGATACATTATACACAAACAGTTATATATATACAGTTTGCACATGATATGTTATTATATTTTTGTGTAGATCGTCATAAGCTATGAAAAGCTTGACTGGGACGTCAAGTGGATAAATTACACAGTATCATGTACATAAACATCAGTAAAAAAAACAACAAAAAAAAAACAATGTATTATGCACGTTCAATAGATTCATAGATAGGGAAATGAGAGAAGAACAGAGAAAGGAAGAAATATAGAGAGGAAAATAAGAGGGTTACTTTACATCATGGTGCTTATGGTGAAAGTTGTACAAAATTGATGATTCTGGTAACATGGAATGACTTGTTACTAAATAAATGTACGTGATGACAAGATAAACCTGTGAACCCGGGAGTGCAGGCAAGAACCATAATATGCAACTGGTATTGCTTAAACATATTTGCAAAGAATGGTATTCTTTACTCGTCCTCTAAAAGTATGTTTTGTTTGGCACCGTCGTTTCATGAGAAAGAGAATTCCAGATGTCAGGACCAGCATGTCGTATACGGATCGGTGGGCAAGGGCAATTCTTGGATTTTCTATATACGTATAGGCGCACGTTTGTCGAGGTTGAAGTTGGATCACTACGTATAATAGCTCAGTTAAAGCGGAACATGTGGGTGCGTGGGAATGGAATCTGTGCAGTAAACACAGCACTTTGGAGATAATTAATGTCGTATATAGAATGTGTACGCAATTGAAAAAAAAAATGGGTTTGCATGAGACCTGTAGTCCGAGTTCGTGCAAATACGGACCACTTTTTTCTGAAGGAGAAGCAGTGAGTTGAGTTTAGTCTTCTGACAAGCCCAAACGATATTGCAGTAAGAAACATAAAAAATAGTAAACAACGTAGAGCGCGGAATGTATGATCTATCGAAGCTGTCTCTTTTGCCTGAGAAAACTCGGGTTATTTTTAAAAGAGTATTTTTGTTTTCTGTCAATGGTGGAATCATAGTACCCTTTTTTTTTCAGGTAAAAAAGATTTCAAATTCATGAAATTCTTCCGTCGAGATGTTTTCATTGCAACTAATTGACAAATTGCCCTCACGTAAATAAGCACAGCTGAATTGATCAGTGTTCTATAGTAGTAGCCATGATAAAAATAATGGACGTACATACTCGAGCAGGATTCGAACCTACGACCTCCTGATCACCGGACAGGCGTCATCTCCACTAGACCACCGAGCTTTCACCTGACAACAAGTGTTGGTTCTAATCCTTATAGCATGCAGCGGGTATACTGCGTAATTATTCAAATTCATGAAATTCTTCCGTCGAGATGTTTTCATTGCAACTGATTGACAAATTGCCCTACATCGACGTAAATAAGCACTGAATTGATCAGTGTTCTATAGTTTCTATTATTTTTATCATGGCTTCTACTATAGAACACTGATCAATTCAGTATATATATATATATATATATATATATATATATATATATATATATATATATATATATATATATATAATTTCTGACTAATTTCTGACTAATACTGGATTCCAAATACTCCCAGGTATGTCTGCAGTCAAAATAGGCCTACAGAAATTCAAAGTAATTTCCAATCATGTATCTACAATATGTAGCTCTGTGGTCCAAGAAAACGATGATTTGCACCCCCTCCCCCCTCCCCATCCCTCGCGGAAAAAAATGCCGAAATGGCATAACTCATTATACTCATGTGCAATCAACCCCTGCGGATAATCTTGTGGGCCCGGACGCTCCATAAAGGGCGCCATAACGAAGAAACTGGGAGTGTCTTTCTTTCTCGGGAGTATACCTCCAAGGGTTGACGAACTTTAATCTGTGTGTGGCTAGCTAATGAAATCATCAAACAAAAACTCAAGCAGGAGATAGTATATTGAACGATATGCTGTATTTACAAAACTTCAAAAGAAGTCAAGTGTTCTTAAAGTATCAATACAGGTCCTACAGCAATTTTTATACCTTGACTTTAAGTACTGTTTCCTCCCGGATTCCATAATCTCGGACGGTTTTGCTTCTCTTCAGTGTTTTGCCATCAAATTTCAGCGTCACTTCTTCTGCTGGAGTCTTCTCCTCAGCAGCTGCTTTCTGGCACAGCTCTGCGATGGTTGTCTCCTGAGGTACGGGAAAGTGAACGGTGCGACCGCTGGTCAGCTTGATATGAACGTCCACTGTTTGTGTCGACATTGTCGGAGCCGATGGCTTCACAGCAAGATTTGTTGACTCCTATGAGTTCGAATCTTACATGTGAAGCTAATATTGTTGGTTAGATTACAGATGGTCACGGGTGAATTTACTTTTCACATGCAGTTACCTGCTATAGGAGCCTATACAAACAGTACATAGTGCCTCCCTTTTGAAACCGTGCCTTCACCGGGTGTGTTTTTCTACTACATGTACTACAGTATAGCTTACTGTACCATCAAGCGACTGTGATTACCATACACACTGTATTTGATCGGCTGCTCGAAGCGATGTAATGTTCTAAATATAGTATACCAATGAATCACTATGCTTTCCCTATAGGCTTTTGGCAAAGCCCTCTCGCTGTAATGACTATTACGGACGAGCGAAGCGCGCCCAGCCGAGCGCGACTACTCAGCTGAGCTCGCTTCGTTCACCCCCATTCGATCACCATTATACCATACAGCAGCGAGAGGGCCTTGGCAAAAGGCTATATATACTTTCCCTGACTCGAGCAATACAGATATGCACTCACACATACATTCAAGAGTTCCCATCATCCATGATCCTCTAAAATCGTTTTAAGTGCATTATCTTTTTAATAAATAGATAGGTTTGAGATGGAGAATAAAGTTAGTATACCTGTATATAGCATTATTCTCTCCGTCCCACAAAGTAGACTTTTCACCTGCGTAGTATTTCGTTACTAAGGGGTATGAATTCCAAATATATTTGCATAGTGGATTGACTGATAACAATAATATCAGAATACATTGAATAGTAAAATTTGAGGAAAATCTGACTATACGTTCGAATATGATCTGAGACTGTCGAACTTGATAGGTTAACCAATTTTTACCACAAGCGCTTTTAAGAACAGATTATTTTTCTTTCGTTTTCGCGAGACTACATGAACTCACACAGCACATTTAATTCCTGTCTCATTTCATGCTTTACTATTCACTACAATGTGGCGTCATATTATAATCTATCAGTGTATACATTCATGAGTGTGTTTTCAGTGTCATATAAAACGAGGGTCCGGTTATGACGAAGTAAATTCGTCGGACCCAAACGATCCCGTGATATGGTTCCCGTGCTTGGATGATGATGTTTATTCATGCGTGATCTGTCACGCAGGAATAGCAAAGTCCTTGTTTGGCGGCCATACAATGCAAACTCCATATCAGAAATTAAGATTGGAAGTTTGTGACTGACTAATACAACTGGAATCAATGGAAGTTTATTCGAATATAGTATCAGCTGATCTGCTGCAGCAGATCAGCTAAGCAATGCATCAATATGTGCGTCACCACAAAGGTTCGCTGGTAGTTTTATATAGAGCGTATATTAGTTATAACCATGCAAAGATAGGCTGAGATGTACAGACGGGCCCCATTTCATAAAAATGTGATATGATAGCAACTCTTGCTGGAATGGCAATGGTCATGGTAATGACAAGAATCCAGCTTCCTGATTGGCTGTTGCTACGGGAAGTTGCCACTCCAGCAAGAGTTGCTATCCTAACATCTTTTATGAAATGGGGCCCAGATGTCTCAAAATACTTGGAGAGTGTTATGAAATACCAGGGAAGCATTGGATATCAAAATTAATGTCAACGAAAGATGCAGGTATTTTAGTCTCTTCTGACGAAAAGCGATCGAAAACCTCGCGGAAATGACAATGTGTATGTGCTTCGTTACGACAGCATCATGAATCACGGACTAAACAATTAGTTTGTCTCGAGCTGCAGTGAAATGGCGTGCGCCTTAATTCCGTATATAGTCAATGAATGGTTCGGTTTGGTTTGATTTGTTGGTTTTTTTATTTCTGCATTTTCCAAACATACACAAAACTAACGTGACACTCTGTTTTACAAGACGCAAATTGGATGCTGGATTGAAGTGTGATGAAGACAAGGTACAATTACATTCATTCAAAGAAATACTAAACCAATATATATATATATATATATATGTATACTACAATCTGCCCTGGGGTTTACTGATAACGTTATCATACTTGTTGTTAATCTCTTTTAAAGAGTTTAGAAATACAGGAGACCGCCATCGCAATGCTAATGGGGGGGGGGGGGGGGTGCCAGAATCGCATTCCATTCATATCGTGCGTGTCTGTGTGTGTGTTTCTTTTTAGACTATCATTTTTATAATTATATTCTCTTCGTGACATTACATCCTTGCGTAAAAAGTATATATTTATCGAATATAAAATGATGGAAAAAGAGGTGAAATGACGGATCAAACATTTCCCCTATAAGGGAAAACGAAATCAGCAAACTAAAACACTGGGTGCAAATGAATTAGGAGTATAGCCAAGATGGATAAACATGCAGAAGCATAGCATGTAGGAAGAAAAAAATTTGAAATGAAAAGAAAAGTTGCAAACACAAAAGGAAAACGAAACTCAGAAAAAAAAAATCAGGTCAAATAAGAAGTTGTGGACATTGATTGTTGTCTAAATGGCTAGTTCAATCCCTCGGTAATATTATGAACAAAACTGAGGATCGACAAAGG
Organism: Diadema setosum; assembly: GCF_964275005.1. NCBI lineage: Eukaryota > Metazoa > Echinodermata > Echinoidea > Diadematoida > Diadematidae > Diadema > Diadema setosum. The sequence goes on along the minus strand of NC_092704.1, from coordinate 5,603,278 downwards.
GAGGGGGGGGGCGTTCGCTTTCATTCTTTGGCTGAATAATGTGCATAAGTATATTTTGTTTATTTTACACCGCTTAGGGGAATGTTCACCTTCCGCAAAGATCATGGTCACTTTTAACCTTGTCGATGTTTGTTACGGTGGTATGTAAACAACAGTTTCTGCCCCCAGCTTTCTATCAGCGCAGATGAAAATTTGTTTAATGAATCCAAGCGTTTAAGGTGTTGAATAAAATCTTTCACAACGACGATTGCCAATAAGTGAATGTAACAATACAACAATTAACAATTGACATGACGTCAAACTCATTGAGCTCGTTAGCATATAATATAAAGAGATTGTATTTGAAAACAGTCAAAGAGTTTTATTGCAAAATGAGCTAAGCGCCATCATGCATTTTTAAACATTTCAAAGTGATTCTATCATCAGATAGAGCAAAACCAAACCTTTCCAGTACTAGTGTATACCTCACTTGTGATATAATTAACAAGGAATATTCTAGAGGTTATAATAAAAAAATCTTGTATTTTCTGATCATCATAAAGTACAAAATAATACTTTTTAAATGACATATTGTTCACTACATATAAAGGTATATTTTTGAAGTTATGGTCAAAAGAAGCAACAATTTTCTTATTATTCTCTCTATTTTTCTTGACCTTTAATCGCAAATATCTCCATTTGGCAAATATGGACTTATCGGTTTTTGCAAACAAACTCTTCAACTATCGCACTCTTTAACAAGAGATTTTGAAAGATATTGTGAAGTTCTCCAAATTTATATATAATTATTATACTTATATATGTATATATATATATATATATATATATATATATATATATATATATATATATATATATATATATATATAAAGAGTTTGTTCATGCTTGTTTTTGCGAACAAACTCTTCATATATCAATATACATGTATATATGTATAATTAGGAGCCAAATCTCAGATATCTCGATAAAAATGGTTATGTCTGCTTTTCCTCTTCATTTCTTAACTTAATTTATCTCGGCAAAGACCATCCATGTGATAATAAACAAAAATGCACAGTAGTCTGGTCATTTAATCAAGAATATTGATATCACGTGCAAATGAAGGCATGGACGATAATAATCGGAACAATAATCTTTCTTTCTTTCTTTCTTTCTTTCTTTCTTTCTTTCTTTCTTTCTTCCTTTCTTTCTTCCTTCCTTCCTTCCTTCCCATCGCAGACAAGCGATATCCTTATGGCTATAGCTGAACTCATGTATTGATGTTCATCTTTTGGAGTAAAAATATTAATGGGTAAATATGAGAGAAACAGACTTAATTTGTGTGACTTCTCATTACACTGTATGTGTTTTGATAACTCACACTTCCATAGAGAACACACATCCACACCCACAGTGGCGTATCTAGGGAAAACGGCGCCCGGGGCAAGCACGAAAATTGCGCCCCTAATTTCTGAAAAAGTGTTCAACCCCAACCCCATCCCGGTAGGGAATTTATTGTAAACAAAGTCCACATGATGCTTTTTCAAGCACTTAAAAGGGATATCTTTTGAGGGTGATTTAAATGTAATGAATTTTGATAGATTTTGGCCAGCGAGCGCAGCGAGCGAGCCGAAAATTTTTGTATTTCAGCTTACAAAACGTGGAATTCTTGTCATTTTTTGCTTACCAAATCTTACAATTCTAATCAAGATATAGTGACAGCCTATCGATTTATACCAAAAAACTGAGGACTTTAAAAAATACTCTAAATTAGTGCGCGCGAGTGAGCTGAAATTTGTAAATGTCCTCGTCATCATCACGTATTGTTCTTATCTTTTTTTTATATATATATAAACGATTTATACCAACAAACTGAGGACTTGAAAATATACTCTACGAGCGAGTGAGCCGAAATTTGTATATTTCCGCGTCATCATTACGTTTTGTTCTTATCTTGTTTGATTTGTTGTTGTTTTTTTGCGCCCCCCCCCCCCGTATGTTCGAAACCGTTGACGCCCTCTTTTGATCCAATTGGCGATCGCTTAATGAAATTGCAGCCGCTGCTCCGTGAAACATTTTGCCTGCTAAATATAAAATGACATGTGTGAACACAATAGACACTGTCATTTTGTCATCATCACGTTTTGTTCTTACCTTCTTTTTTATATAAATTTTGGCGAGCGAGCGCAGCGAGCGAGCCGAAATTTTTTTTTGTATTTCAGCTCACAGAACATGGAATTTTTTGTGAACACAATAAACATTGTCATTTTTTTTCGCGTCATCATCATGTTTTGTTTATATCTTGTTTGATTTGGTTTTCTGTCCCCCCCCCCCCCCCCCACCATTCTCCCTCCCCCTTCCGGGCGAGTTTTTTTTTTTTTTCTTCTTCTTCTTCTTCTTCTTCTTCTTCTTCTTTTCTTTTCTTTTCTTCTTCTTCGTTTTTTTTTTTCGTTTTTTTTGCGCCCCCAAGGAATGGCGCCCGGGGCACGTGCCCCCCTTGCCCCCCCCCCCCCCCTAGATACGCCGCGCCACTGACACCCACACACAATCTTGCAACTTTGTGTCGTGCACAATGAGCGACCGACAGTGTATTGTTAGCACTTTTAGTATTTGCACTCGCTCTTACAATCTTTGCATTTTCACTTCGTTGCTGCACAAAAACCAACAGAAATTGCGCTTCCCATCTGCAACACACACACAACGCTAACGTGCACACACTGTGCACTACATACCTACCGCATTTTACATGCGCATTGCACACGTACGTACGTACAGAAACTATACACACGCAAAATTGATCTCCATCCAACTGAAATCATGGCGAGCTCCACAGGAACTACCCCAGGAGCCCCTGCTGCTCCCGCCTCGGAACCTCCAACTGCCCAGCAATGGCCGAATACTAGGGAAAGCTACGAAATTAAAACAGTTTTAGGTAATGATCTGGATATTTACAGTTCTGTTTATGACTCGATTTTGCCGTTAACAATCAAAACATTGCTGCCTTGTATCACAGCACACATTGCGATTATCGAGCGATCACTGCTGTAGCAGCAGGCCCGGCTGTGCTACACTGCGCCACCCAGGCACGCGCTGGGTAGGGCGATGACTTTTGTGTTTGGAGTGTCGAGTGCCGTTGTTGGATGTTGGTGTACACTCGTGCTGTGTCAGGTGGAAAGCATGTGTAGAGAGCACGACTCGATGCGATGCGACTGCTGCTATGCCCAGGATCAGGATGCACTGGTCGTGGCCGGTCATGGCCAGGGTGGTTCGGTCTGCCGTTATATGCAAAGTCGCTGTTTGCTTTTCTTTGCTTCACTAAACATTAGTTTGTCATGTGTGCGTCCAGTCTGGTGGTGGTACGTAGATTATGGGGAATTGTTCTATGCGTTTAAGTAATGAAAAATATATTTCCACCATCTCTAGCACTGTGTAGCAGCTCTACAGGCCATACCACGCGCAGCGCGGCAGTGGCGGTGGTACCATGCATGGCTAGAAAGTAAATTGACCGAAAGATCGGTCTGTATCTGTCCGTCGGGGAATGTTCCGCGGAGACTGCGTCTGGCTTCACGGATCCCCTCTGTCTACGGAGGACAGTCTCACATAGAAGTATTCGGTATTCGCTATTCGCTATTCGAGCACCGAATACACCATCACCCGCACCGTCAACTCACCATCCCATGTAGTGAGGATTTCTTCCTCCTACATCGCAGCAAATCTTATTAACAATTTCTAAACTGCATCAGAATGACGGTCTACATGCTTATATTTGCTAACGGGCAAATCCAGACCAAAAGTGTCATTATTTCATAAACGAGAGACGGTATACGCTGCAAGAAAATCGAACAAGCTCGATTCCCACTTTGCTATACTTTTCGCAGGTATTCGGTACTTTCGAATAGTGCCCTCTTATGTGAACCGGTGTGAGGAAATCCTATCGTTCGATTCAAGCTATTCGCGTGCCCTCGAAAAACGAGCCCGAATACCCGAATAGTATACTTCTATTTGAAAGCAGCCTAATGGCAAAATATAAGAGTCCTCCGGACAGACGGATCTTTCTCTGTCTTGAAAGTAAACTGCGAACGCAGCTTGCACACGAATGGAGCACTACATACAACAGGGTTTTAGATCCATGATTGCCCATGATACCGATCTGATGCTCCCTTAAGAATGGGAATCTCAAGTTTAAAAAGAAAAAAAAAAATGTAACGAACCTGCAAGTGCTGTAGCCTGTAAGCAGCTGTAGATTCATTTCTCATATCAAATATAAACAAGAAATTGCAACACTTTTTCCTCGGCCAAGGAAGGAGGAGGTTAAAACGTGCATTTACCGTTTTTGCGTCGCACGTCATGATGGAACCAAATTCTAGTACATGTATGCTAGCACAGTGACAGTCGGAATACAGTGTAAACTCTCATCAATCTCTCGCACTCGAGCTCAGCAAAGTACTATACTCGTACAAAGGTCATCAATATCAAATCACTTTCTTACCTTCCAAATACAATAAAATTGTCTGAAAATGAGTTTGCAATACATACAAAATAAACCTCTGCCGAAAATATGAGTTGCATGTGTGGTTTACATGTACGTCACACAACCGATTGCCCTCCATACGGCTGGGCGTGCGAGCTCACCCCTTGCACGGCCGTACGGAGGGCAATCGGTTGTGCAACGTACCGTATGTAAACCACATGGTGGTAATTAGTTCGCTGGCTTGGCAGAGGTCTGCGCTCTCCGAGTGCTTTTCTATTTTTTTTTTTTTAATTGGCACCTAGCTTTTCTCACCTCAAGCTTCTACTACAGACTTTGGTACTAGTACATCTGTACAGTGTAGTTCAGGACCAAATTCAGAAAGTGTTTGCGTATAGTAGATGTATTTTACGGCAATTCAAGGCATTTGATCATAATGGTCAATGTAGATTTTGCTACTGGGACGAGATATAATCTAGAATGCTCTAGATCATGTAGTACTAGACACAGGTCTGTATTAATGATGATATATGTTCTGTTGCAGGTGTGCGTGATTGACATGACTCTTTATACTTTATAGATCATGGCATTGACATCAAGCACTACAAGTTATGTACACAACGTATGCTGACTTGAAATCAGTAATAATGCATGTTACACAATTGGTCACTGTAGATGGATGTATGTGCTATAATGTGCCAAAATTTTGAGAGCATAGATTACAGAATTTATACTGCAGTCTGAAAGGTGGTCCGCTATATTGTATGGATGTGTATAAACTGTCATGGGACTAACTTGTATATTGGCAAAAGATTTTGAAAATAGTTCAACGTGTACCCCTACTAAAATTGCACGCCCTCCTTAACAAATACCTTCGATATATTATGTGGAAAACTTCATCCAGGCTTAGGATTGTGAATCCTGCTCCTACTCCCATGCTATGGTGATAAGTTTGGACAACAGGATAATACAGTCAAGGGAGATATGGAGGAGTGTTACATGTATAGAAATCTTGCCAAGATTAATTGAATCATAAGCAATATCTATTTCATCTTGCTTCGAACATGCATTGTGTTTTAAAAGTTTGATATCTGCATTTCTTGTACAACAAGCATTATCACTTATTTTTACATTTAACTGCAGTTGGAGTGAGATTTAACAAGCAGAGTAACTAGTAGCAGCCACTAAAAAAAAAAAAATCACTTTGTTTCTTAATTTGATTTTTTTTTAAACAAAAAAGATTCAGTGCCATTGCTTGATTTCCACTAGTGGTAAATGCTCTTCATGATCTTTCTTCAAGTTGGTGGAAATAATCAATATTGTCAGATAACTCCTTGATTGATTTCAAGCTTTTCAAGATTAAAGAGATGACATGATTAAAAACACTGATGATATTTAGATTCATTGCACATCATTGAATTGATGACAGATGTCGTTTGGCTAGAATGTAAGTTGCAGTACTTGGCATGCGATACATTGTAGGAAAATCCTTCAGCCTTCCATATTGATCATTTGCATTGTAAATATTCAGTGAAAAGTGTTAAAACTCTGCTTTACATTTTTGCCATTTCATCTACCTGTCAATGACATGAAGCAACCTACAAACAGGGATCAAAGTGAAAAAGATCTCCAATGACCACAACATTGGGCTCTAGAGGGACAAATCACAAGTGTTTGTTATATCTTCTATGTGATCAAGCTTTCTGTGAAATGGGTATTCTCAGGGAAATCCCTGGTGAATACAATTTGTAGTATCGTATACTTCAGTCCCATTTAAAGTTTTGACAAACAAACATTGTTGAAACATGCATTTCTCTACCAATGTGATCATAAAAAGTAGGATGTAGTGCATGCAGCTGTATAATACAGTAAGATCTTGATCTGTATAGATATAATGAAAGTTTAACCCCTCTCCTATTTAACTGTAGTGTGCCTGGATTAGATGGGCACACCTGCAGTAGTATGGACTGATCATGGCCTTTCACACTTGCCTACTCATTGAGGTACATACAGCTGTACATGTACAGTTGTAGGTATGTGCTTGAAATCACTGAGTTTGAATAATACTTGAACTCTGCACAAAATTTTGCTCTTCAACAACATTTTGAACAAGTATATGAAAACATTGTGTAGATATGACAAAATGCAGTGAAATTCGAGATGGCAATATAAGCCTGATGTGACTTGAAAATGAGTGATTATAGCCCTTTCTACACTTGCGTTTCTTAAAGGGGATGGCTAGTAACCGATCAGTGGGAATCAGTGGGAATGCTGAGGGATGATTGTTCCAATCCTTGTGGGATTTATTTAAGAGTACATTATATATCTACTGTTGTGTGAAAATTATTTGCTTCAGAACGGTCTCATATTCAAGTAATGTGCAGATTAATGCCCCGTCACTGACCAGGGACGCTTACCTGGAAACATTAAACTGCACATTACTTGAATATGAGACCATTCTGAAGCAAATAATTTTCACACAAGAATAGATATATAGTGTACTCTTAAATGAATCCCACAAGGATTGGAACAATCATCCTCCAGCATTCCCACTGATTCCCACTGATCAGTTACTAGCCATCCCCTTTAACCCCGTACTTTCTCTGACCCAGGACTATTGTTAGTCCCGTACCAATTTTTCCAGCATTTTACACTCGCCAATAAATCCCGTACTAAGCTCTTGTCCTGGACTAAGAAGAAAACTGACCTTTCTACACTCGTATTTCTTAGTCCCGTACTTTCTAAACCACATGAATATTCATGATTACGCTGTGCACTGTACAAGTACACGCACGCGCCGGCAGCACTTGATTACCTCGTTTCTGATTGGTCAGTGGGGGGTTTGACTTTGTCTCCGTTGCTTAGCCCCGGATTATTTTTTCGTTCTGTTTACACTCGCTTGCTTGGCACCGCAATTGCGGTGCTAACCCTGCTTTTTTGCAGGGCCAGATAATACGGGATTATCGGTGGGGCTAGCCCACTTTGGAAAAAACAAGTGTAAACAGAAAGTGGGCTAAGGTAAGTCTGGTACCAACGGTGGGGCTAAGGCCCCCCTTATCCCCACCATTGGTACGGGACTAAGCAAAAATTTGCAAAAAAGCCCTCATGTGTAGTAGTGTGTGTGTGTGTTTCTGTTTGTGTATGTGTGTGTGTGTGTGTGTGTGTGTGTGTGCATGTGCGTATGAGGCCCTAAAAAAGCAGATCTAGTGGTGGACTTGTGGTGGGATTGTGGTGGGTAGGTTGTGTGGTAGGTAGGTTGTGTGTTGTGGTGAAGGAAGGAGCGCATGCTTGCTATCCTGTGGAATGACTCACTTAGCCGGCGCTTCTCCCTTGCCTCTCTTCCTTCCTAGCTCCTCTTTCTCACATCCCCAGTCTTCTTCCCAGGCTGAACTGGCTTTTTGACATTCCTAAAGGACTCGATCACCTTCATTACATGTCAATTGAGTAAATGCACTGCAGTATTGATAGTAGAACACATCAGTGAAAGTTTGAGGTAAATCGGACAATTTGTTCCAAAGTTATACATTCTTAAAGTTTCATTACCGCCATCGCTGGATGAGAAGACTACTTCAATGCTTGTGAGTCACATGCGTAGAATGATATAAAGAAAATGACTATAAAGAAAATTCAACATATTTTCACTTATCTCGCTTGATAAGAGAACACTTGACTTGGCCTCTTTCAGGGGGAATGGTTTTACCCAGGTTACAATTATGTCAGTAACAAGTTCAGAGAGTGTGTACAGTTGTACTAACTTATTTAAAAAAAAAAAATAATAATTTAATTCTCTTTATAGATATTTTCTGTACATTGTTCTATGTAGTGACGTCACAAACTGTAATAGTCTTCTCATCCAGCAGGAATACTGCGCAGACACTTAAAAATTCATAACTTTTTAACGGATTGTCCAATTTTCCTCAAGCTTTCACTGATGTATTCTACTGATACTGCTGCATTCACTCAATCCACATATGAAGGTGAACTTGTCCTTTAATTCTTTATTCATATGCAGAAGCCCCATGGTGTGTTTGGTCTGTGATAACAAGCCATAGGTTATAAGTATCTCTGTCATCACTCTGTTATCACTCAGTGACTACCATTTGCATACAAAGTCAATGGTACATGTACTTCCACATGGAGTCCCTGAAAGCAGGGAGGTGGGTCACCTCCCTGCTGAAAGACTGTTCAGACCAATTTATGTCTTGTGCATGCATGTGGGTTTTTTCCATTATATTTCCTTGTTCTTCATCAAATTCCATGGCTAAAAGATGATTGTGTTTAAGTTTCTAAATGAAACTATAAAAAAAAAATCATTGAGAATGTAAAGTTAGGTAAGACAGCCAAATTGCCTCAAAGGAATGACATATTCACAATAATCAATTTATTAAATGACAATTGCATACAAATATAATACACGTCATTGTTTGTTTATTTTTGATTCGTTGCCATAATTTAAACTTTAAACCCTGAGTAGTAAAATTATAAGAAAGTGACTACAAAAAAAGTGTACATTGGCATGTCATTAGTTTTGGCTCCTGATGTTGTAGGCTTACCATGTGTGCAATCTTGAGTTGCCGATGTGACTGATCAGCACTAATCTATTCCTGCCTCTCGAGAGATTTTCATAGCTAATGCCACCTTCTCTCGATATCTGAGAACTGTTTACTACTTCCCCGCTGAAAGTCGAAAGCAATCAGTGCACAGCAAATGTGCAGGTGTGAGACGGAATTTCAAATGAGGGTGGTGTGTTCAGATTCAGCGTCGTCAAAAATCGTGGGTAAGGGTGAAGAGGGCAGTTTTGCACCAATCAGATGGATACAGTATTTTAGAGAGCTTTCAGTTTTCTGCTTTCTGTTCAGGTATAGCGGAGAGTCCGCTAAATTCATTTAAAAGCTGTTATGGTATTGCTGTGTTCAAGCATTAATGTGTGAGAAACTTTAATAGGTACTTGTGGTAGTTAGTTCACTTTCCCCTCCTTAATTTGATATCATAATTTTATGGCCGCTTTTTAGTACAATTTTTGCCCAAAGATTCTTCCATTGATTTGGAAATTACAACAGCGGGACCAACAATATGAGTGCTTCTGACGAGGGTACAGGAACATTTGGGCAATTCCACGGTATGTAGGACACAGATGCCGAAAATTCAAAATGATATTTGTTTCAAACACCATACATTTTCAGACAATACTTGAGTTGAAGTTTTAAGAATCATTATGTTTTTCAATAAAAGCGGCCATTTTGATTTTCAAAATGGCTGCCAAAATATGCCTATAACTCAGTGGTAAGAAAGAGTGTATTGTCACATAATTTACCCTCTGTATATCCACTTTACTAGTACTCTAAACAACAATCTTTTATATGCATGCAGTGACCAGACAAGTCTTTTACCACATGATAGAAAGAAAAAGCTGGTTGCTTTAAAGAATTTTATAAAACCTTTTAATTAGTTTGACAATGATGGATGTAACGTCAGTTACCAAAAACAAGGAATTTTTAACTTTATTCATCAAAGAAAGTGAGCTGTATGAAGTAACTTAGGATTTCTAATGTATGCCCATATGCCTTCCTTTCAATACCAGAAAATAAGGATACTTGGCATACTGGAGAGTCAAATGAACCCATCAAAATGTGTAACGTCAGTTACCGAAACGTCATACCAGTATGTAACGTCAGTTACCATGACAGTAATTATAACTTAGGCAAATTTTTTGACTTTAGGCCATTTCAATACATCTGGGAAGTCAAAGGTTATCAACAAAGAGCAGCAATCCCTTTGATAGGGAATGATGTCATCACCATGGTACACTGTATGTCCATGGATACATTTTTTGTTGTTGTTCACTTTATCTTATTTATTTATTTATCATCTTTTTTCTTTGGTGGGGGGGGGGGGGGGAGGGCTTGAGCTTTTGATTTTCGGCTCAGCACAAGTTTAAGGTTAAAGGGTGTGTACAGTTCTGGTCGAGGTGCGGATTTAGCTTTTAACGTTTTGCGAGATATTCAGAAACCACTCTATGAGATGTCAAAGAGCATGCAGTTCTAAGGGGTATCAAAAATTTATTCGATGAAAATCGGTTTTGAAATGGCCGAGATATCCAAAAACAAGGTGAAACAAAGAGATCCTAATAAAGTTGTGGCATGTCGCCTTTTATTATTAGCACTTTTTTGGATATCTCAGCCATTTGAAAACCAATTTTCATCAAATAAATGTTGAATCCTTCTTAAAATTACATGCTCTTTCATATTTCATAAGAGGCTTTTCATTTTCTCACTTAGGAATGTTCAAAACATGAATCCCCACCTCAACCAGTACTGTACAATCCCTTTAAATCATCTGGAAGTTTAGGTTTACCACATGCAATATATACATGTATGCACTCAAATTACTATACAGTACTCACTGTCCTACGGGATGATAAAGCTACCAGATTTGTAGGCCTAATCAATGATGTGGTTGCATGATAACCACCTTTTTCTAATTAAAAAGCTTGTGTACAGCTGTATACCAACAGTTTTATAATCTTTACTAATGACTACTTTTGCAAGCATTTTTCTTTTTTTTCTGGAAGCTTAGTGGAGTTTCTACCTCAAGGCAAATGCAGGAACAGATCATATTTCTTCGCTTGCACTTAAATGTGTGGTTTAGTTAATATGGCACATCTTGAAATGGTACATAAGCAGGCCTGACATAAGGCATGTACTGTCATTACTGTTTGAAACTAACACTGATGTTGCTCAAAGTGAGAGGTGATTCTAGGGTAAAATAAAAAACTGTTCATATTTGTTGATTACTTTATTTCATTCATGCAGGGACATTTTTGTAATACATGATAATTATGAACAGGAAGATTCGTTTGTATTGATCTTAGAATTCTTTCGGTGCAAAGTCCTATTTCTTGGTATCTGGGATGTATGTGCAAGCCTTGATATACCAGTGAAAAGGAAAAGAAAAACAATTACATTCCTTCAAGCAAGGAATACACAAATAATACCCTTTTGACCAAAAAAGCATGTTTCTTCTTCACAGAAAAAATACTAAAAGTGTAACACTATTCATTTAAATCATTATTGATAATGGAGATCATTTTTTTATTTGTGGCCCTAACAATGCCTTGAGGGAGAAGGAGTAAAATAAAGAAAAGAACCACAGTAGATTTCATACATATTTATGAATATTTTTATTTGTATGTGTTTTTTCCCCATGACCTGAAAGATATATTTTTTTTTCACACACAAAAACATCTGTGTTTTGTGTAGTACTGCAGGGCATTATAAGTGGGGTACTCTAGATAGAAACTTTCCTGTTCATCAAAAAAAAAAAACAAAACAAACAAACAAAAAAACAACCCCCCCAAAAAAAACCTTTAGTTATGTCAACATTTATACTTGGAACTGCTGAATCTAAATGGCTCTGTGTAATCATAACTGTTGAATAAGCATTCAATCTTAAGACAAATGTCAAGAAATATCCTCTGCCAGTGCATTTACATTATTTTTGCTCAACTGTGCTATGGCATGGGGGGAGGGGGGGGGGGGGGAGCTTGCCCTCTAAGGGCCCCACCCCATTTTTGTCTTTAGATTTTGTTTTAATTTGTTAAAGGGACTGTACAGTACTGGTTGAGGTAGGGATTCATGTTTTGAACATTCCTAAGTGAGATAATGAAAAGCCTCTTATGAAATATGAAAGAGCATGTAATTTTAAGAAGGATTCGATGTTAATTTGATGAAAATTGGTTTTCAAATGGCTGAGATATCCAAAAAAGTACTAATAATAAAAGGCGACATGCCCCAACTTTATTAGTATCTCTTTGTTTCACCTTGTTTTTGGATATCTCAACCATTTCAAAACCGATTTTCATCGAATAAACTTTTTATACCCCTTAGAACCGCATGCTCTTTGACATCTCATAGAGTGGTTTCTGAATATCTCACAAAACGTTAAAAGCTAAATCTTCACCTCGACCAGAACTGTACACACCCTTTAAAGTAAATGCCTGGGATTGTTACTGGTATACTGCAGCAGTATAATAACCTGTTAAATAAATTAGTTCTTTGTAAACCCCATAGCAAAAGTATGTGTAACGTCAGTTACGTAACGTCAGTTACTGACATGTTTACCTTTAAGTTTTCATAAAACATAAAGAAAATGGACTTATGTTTCATTTCATTTGGGTATTTGTAATTGATGAACCAAGGTATGATTCCATATCAAACAAATCACTCTGAAAGGTCAGAATTATAAAATATCACAAAACTATTCCTAATCATGATTTTCCATGTGTAAACCCTATGGCAAATGTAAGCGTAACGTCAGTTACGTAACGTCAGTTAGCGTCATGCCTTCACTGAAATTGGCATGGTGCTAAAAGGAAATATCTAAAGTGCACATTATTTTGCACACCTGTTCCTAAGAACCTAGGTATATTGCCATATTAAACACATAAAGTTTAGAAGTCAGGGACATGAGATATTTCCATTTAAATCTACACCATGATTTCCCATGTCCTTTTTCCGTAACGTCAGTTACCGACACATTTTCACTTGCTATGTGATAAGAAATGCAGTTTGAGAAAAAAACTTTCCACCTATTTCTTCATTCTCATGAACTCATTCATCAATGCTAATTACAAGCCCCGGGTGCTTTCATTCACAAAACTACAACATAAACAATTTTATGAAAATCCTTACGTGTAACGTCAGTTACCGTGGAATTGCCCATTTGATGAATTCAGCAGAGATAATCATTTTACACTGAGTTGCATCTAGCATTTTGATTTCATGATATCACTTCTTTGCTTCAATTGTCAGATATTTTTATATGTAAAATTATTAATGTGGACTGCATTTGATATATTTTATTTTGATGAAGTTGTGTTATGTGACTGCAAGTCAAACTAAATATTTTTTTTTAAACAGTCCATTTTGACATATTAATGGCATTCACAAATATGTTGAAATTTTGCATCTTGTACACTTTGCAAGTATATCAACTTTAGTAAATATCAACTGAAGTAACGAGAAACACAATTTATGGAAACAATTATCATGTTTTCCAAGGAAGTACCTGGTACTAAATAACCCGTTGAGGACGAGTCCCGAGTTCGGAGTATACTCAGGCAGGTGTCTGTGGGAAATGTGTGTTGTAGCAAAGTCAGCCCATCCTCAATGGGTTACGGTAATTGTGACGTTCATGTATGCCCCCTCCCCACCCCCTCCCACCCCCATAATGTCCCCCTGAACTGAGGATTCACAATGTTTTGACTGTCATTCTGACGTGGTTATGCCTTCTGCGCAGGATTGACACAGGAGGAATGTTGCAACCAAGAAATACTGCACTGTTAAAGGGAAGATAAACCCCAAGAACAATGTGGATTGAGTGAAAGCAGCAACATTAGTAGAACACATCAGTGAAAGTTTGAAGAAAATCGGACAATCGATGCAAAAGTTATGAATTTTTAAAGTTTTGGTGTTGGAACCGCTGGATGAGGAGACTACTAGAGGTTATGACGTATGAGTGGACTACAATATCAAGAAAATATAAAGAAAATACTACAAAAATCCATTTTCCATGAAAATTACAAATTCCATCAACTTGATATTGACATATGTTAAGGGTAGCAATTATTCCCCCTGCTTTCTGAAAGCGGTTGGTCCACTGCTCTTTCATAATTCTAGAAAAGTGAATTTTTGTTGAATATCCTTTATATTTTCTTTGTATTGTTGTCCACTCATACGTCATATCCTCTAGTAGTCTCCTCATCCAGCGGTTCCAACACCAAAACTTTAAAAATTCATAACTTTTGCATCGATTGTCCGATTTTTCTCAAACTTTCACTGATGTGTTCTACTAATGTTGCTGCTTTCACTCAATCCACATTGCTCTTTGGGTTTACCTTCCCTTTAATACAGTAGGAGTAAGCCCTATGGGTATGTATTAGGACAATGTAGGTCTGAATCTTACTCCTCTGCATTTTTTTTTTTTTTTTTAATGGGCAGTGGTTACAGGGTATGTGAGAATGAATGCATAGCATGATTGTACAATGTATGGTGAGTGTGAACTGCATACCGATAATGTAATTGTATGCAGTTTGTGGGTGTGTGTGCCTGCGAGGGTATAAATCAATATTTTGCCCAACCATGCAGACTCTCTGTACAACAAATCTTTGCTTGTATGTGTTGAAACATGCAGCGGCTGTAACCTTCATGCCATTGCCACTATTTTCTCTTCACAAACACAGGACAATAGTAAGATGAGGATTGAAAAAAGACTAGATGGGGGGGGGGGGATCCCCCCCCCCCCCCCCATACACCTCTCTCAAATATGGGGAGCCAAGGGCTCATCCTTGACCTTTTGGGATAGCTGGAGCTGAAGTGTTCCAGGGGCATTTTGAGTCAGGGTGACATGAATTGTGTGCCATTTTGCCATTTGGCGGGACATAACTCATCACCACATTAAGAAGTGGGTAGATATGAAATGGTTCAGTGATTCCACATTGAGGAGATTGAAATTGATGGCTTCCATTACTGCACTGTAAAACACTGCACTTTTTGCCTGAGATTGAAGTAGCATGATGTTTATTGTCAGAAGGGGTAGATACATGTAAACTGACTGAGTGATACATACTGCAATGAAGTAATTTGAATAAATTACTTTCAAGGCTTTATATTACAGAGGCCCTTTTTCCTTGACAGGTAGGGTTACAGTATGTACTGTAGCCATGCCTGCGCATTGTTTGTCCTGTAGGAAAAATATGATCTGACAGTAAAAAGCTCTCTGACTCCCCACAACCTGAAAGTCCTTTTGCATTGCTCAATGGTTGTATGTACAAGGCTGAGTTCCCCAATTGCTTTTATGGAGTCCTTGATATATATTTCAAACTATTATTGGTCATGAAATAAATTGTGCATAACATATTGCAGGTGAATGCTGTAAAAGGGCTGTGAATAAAGTGTTGACAAGTGATATGTAACCCCTACAAGGCATCAATGTTGGCAAAAACTGGCTCATATACACAATGTAATTACCATGGTGTAAGAGTACTTTTCAGGGATGTCGCTTTATTTTCTGTTTCCTTTGTGCATTATCCCCAATACACTATGACCTTCTAGAACACTTTAATAAAAGATAACTTTGCCCCCAAATTTGCTTCAAACAAGCAATCTATGAGAATTTATGCCAAAATGAACAATTTTTGGTGAACGTACCTAATGCTGGACAGAAGTCTGTGTACCAACATACAAAGGTCAAATTATGAATGCTCATTGAAACTTTTTTGTTTTTCAATTGAATGGCCTAATTCTGATGAGAAAAGATAATAACAGCTCAAAAATTCTATGGAACATTGTGTTTTATAACATTTTGAGACTTAGTAGGCCCTATAGAATGTATGTAACATGGACAGACCAGTGCAGTGTGTTTAACCTGTTGAAGACGAGTCCCGAGTATACTCGGGCATGTGTCTATGGGAAATGCATGTTGTAGCAAAATCAGCCAGTCCTCAATGGGTTAATGTCCGTATAATCCAGCCAAGATAACAAGATCACTTTGAAGTCAAAACCTTGAGCAAAACAAAATTATAACGACCGTAATACTGGTATACACAATGTATTCCATAGGTGTCGAAGAAATGCCAGCTCATTGGTACCGCCCTGATGAAATAATTTTCATGGCACGTCAAACTTGTACTTGCTGGTAGTGGTTGTAGGGTGCCAAAATTATATTAACTGTACTCAATAACAATGCTTAAAGGGATAGTATAGTGTATCTGGTTGAGATTGGGATTCAGGTTTTAACTTTTTTGTGAGATAATTAGAAACCACTTATACAGTATAAAATGTTAAAGAGCTTACAATTCAAAGAGGAAAAGTTTATTTGATAAAAATTAGTTTTGAAATGGCTGAGATATCCAGAAACAAAGTGGTCCAAATAAAAAAAAGAAGATATATTTTACTTTGTTTTTGGCTATTGGCCATTTCAAAGCCAATTTTCATCTAACGAACCTTTAAATCCTCTTTTAATTGTTTCCCCCTTAATATTTCATATGTACACTGTACGTAAGTGGTTTCTAATTATCTCACAAAAAATAGAAACTTGAATCCCCATCTCAACGAGAACTATATCATTCCTTTAAATGGCCAAGTGGGTGATATACAGTATATGTAGGCCATTCTACGGTGTACCAGGTACTTGGTGTAGCCTTTGAAAGCTTATCTGTACTCATGCAAGCAATAGATACTCTGTTGAGTGCTTTCAGGCATTCAGTAGTGCTTTTACCAAGGATTGCAATAAGTAATTTAGTGGTTATTTGTGTTTGACGTGTATTGCATTACACATGGGATCACAATCTCACTGGGTATGAACTCAATGATTATTCTTATCTTCTTATCATACTTGTATCTTGAAGTCATCATGCAGGTCTTTTGTTTTGTGTATGATAATGAATACTGTGAAATTTTGTATTAGGGCTTCTAGTAAAAGCGATCTCAACTAGCTTGCTCATGGAATTGCTGTATTTAAGTCGTTGCCTTTCCGTGGAAGACAACAGGTATACAAAGTCATGACATCTTGTGTTAAAAAGCAGTGAAATAAAACCACTCAATCAGAGCATTGCTGCAAAGATCTGAAAAAAAAAACAAACAAAAAACCCTCCAAGAACAACAAAATCCTGATGGTGTATAAAATGCACTAAAATCATGAAATAGTCATGGGGATATGTATGGTAATGACTCAGCTAAATGCTGTTATTGGATCATGCAACCCTATATTGATATAGCTTGCTGTAGAGGGCAGGATGCAGTATCACAGAGTGGAGATTTAACCCATGACATTTAAACCCATGAAAGACACACTGCAAAGCAAATTTATTTCAAAATGTATCCTGACAGGGTGCCACAAACTCACTTACCCACCCCCACCCCCCACCACCTACACTTGTATCTGCAGCAAACTAGACCCATTGTGGGTGAGTGAAAAAGAATGAGCACTTGCCTGTTCTTCATGTTAGTGTTGGGTATTTGCCCAAGTGGTCATGTGGGCACTTGGCAGAAATGTTTTGTGGTAACCTGTCAGATGAGAGAAATCAGCATCTACCCAATTAGGGCCTGGGATAATCCTGCTGCAGACATTACCATCCCATCCTCATTAACTTGGTTACTCTGAATCTTATCATATCTTACATTGGAAAAAATTTCATAAAACTAGTTCAATTTATTTTATCCACACACACACACACACCAAAAAAAAAAAAAAAAAAAAAAATCATACAAAAGTTTTTTTAATTTGACACAAGAACATTTACTTGAATCTCTTATGATGGTGCATAATAAAAGATGACTTAAAAATTTAGCAATTCATAGGGTATTGATAATTCATCAACTGAAATCGACAGTAGTCTTTGACCCAAATTGGGCTTAATTGAAAGTTTTTATTGTAGCATTATTGAATGATAAAAACTTGGGAGGAAATCATATTGTTTCTGAGACTGAATGGCTATTTTGTGGGGTATGTACATTGTAATATTCACTTCTACTCCAGAGTCCAGAGTAATATTGCATTTCAAAAGAAAGCAAGTGCTCATTTGCCACCATGTTGAATGAAAATTCTTCATAGATACTGGTTATGTCTCATGGTCGTGAGTAATGTAAAGGGAAAAAAAAGTTGTCAGCTCGGATCTGTACTGAGTAATTTTCACTCCATTGTGTATGCAGAGCAAGCCTTAGCACTACAGTTTTGAAGGAAATTGGGAGAGTTGTATACTGAGGAAATGCATTGTATCTGTACTTGTTTTTTTTTTTTCTTTTCTTCTTCTTTTTCCTGCTTCCTGAAGTATTGACCAAGAATGCACAAGCTATGCTAATGACTATGGGTACATTCATGTCACACACACACACACATCACTCTGATGCAAGATGTGCGTTGTAATGAAAGAGACACAGCAGAGCCTACATGTACAATAGGACATGAGTGGAGTGGAAAAAATATGGTTATGCAAACGCAGGGGGAAAAGCAAATAGGTGTGAAGGAAGAGGGGTGCACCTTGAGTCCCCACTCGACAGGCAGTGTCTGGGAGTCCATGTTGAAATTCTTGCCGCTTTGGGATGCTTGACTTATTTGAGTGTGTGTTCCAGATGAGTGGGGACCCCTTGATAATCTCGATTATGCGCCCATGCAGGAGGCAGATGCTCCAAGCAATCTGGGGTGATTGGAAACAGGGGTGCGGGTTACCGGGAGACGTGATCTTTACAGAAAGAGGAGGGGAGGGGAGGGAAGGAGGGTGATGGATTGGCTGGGGACAAAGCAAGGACTGAGGGAAGTGAAGAAAAAGAGAAGGAGAAATAGGAGAGGGACAGAGAGGATGAAAGGAGTAAGGTACTGTATGTGAGAGAAAGGAAAGAGGAACGAGAAAGGACTGTGCTAGAATTGCGTCAGGCTGCGTTTATCTTGGAGGAAGAGGATCACGTTTCAAAATGCATTTTGAACACCATTTACAAACATGGTTTGATACACGATTCTCAGGGTTATTAATCAGAGAATGAAGATATCTTCTTCAGAAAGGGGTGAATTAATGTATAACTGTGAATTTTCCAAGAAGGAGGCATGCAGTGTATGCCTCTATATTTGTAAATGAAAAGGCAATGAGATAAGTCAAGCTTTCTCCTTATCGTTCAGATCACACTGAAGGAAAAAAAAAATCTTTTGATAACAGTCGCTAGATGGCACTCATTTGAAGTTCTGTTTGAGATCAAAAAATGTCTTGCATGAGGAATAACTTGAAAAATTGCTGTTTTAAAGGGTTGCCTGCAAAAGTAAAAATGCCCTCTCAGAAAAACACATCAGGGGCCCGTTGCATAGAAGTTACTATGATGGTAACTTTGCCATCCAATGGTAACTTCCATGGAATTCTTGATTTTGATTGGCTGTTGAATATTGTTGCCATGGTAGTTACCATTGGATAGCAAAGTTACCATAATAGTAACTTTTATGCAACGGGCCCCTGATGTTACAATTGTATCTGTGTACTGCAAAAGTAGAAATTTTCCTAGTGTGGAAATTTTCATGCATTTTGCACTGTCACCAGAAGACTGCATGAAAATAAAAACACACAAATACCTTTTCTTGCCATGTGTTACTGTAACACTATTTAATGTTTTGATTTTGCAGAATTATAGACATGTGAAATTCATCACAATACCTTCCTGTCTCTATATGTATTGCAGGGCATGGAGCCACAGCGACAGTTCACAAGGCGGTGTGCATCCCTCGCAATGAAGACTGCGCCATCAAGAGAATCAACCTGGAGAAGTGCAATACCACCATGGAGGAACTCACGGTGAGCGATTTGGGGACTGAACTTTGACCTCTCACCCCTCTGAACAGGTCAAATGTTTGGGGATTCATGTAGGAAGAGATGCAAGTATTGAAGAGGAAGAAATTGAGGGAAAGACGTGAGCTGTTATACTTGTACAGTGCATGCAGGTTGAATAGTCTCACTACACTAGAGCATTAAATACCATGTCACAGGTATTTTTATGCCTCCGCCACGAAGTGTCACCGGAGGCATTATTAAAGGACAAGTTCACCTTCATAAACATAAGGATTGAGAGAATGCAGCAATATTAGTAGAACACAAGTTTAAGGAATATTGGACAATCGATGCAAAAGCTATGAATTTTTAAAGTTTTTGTGTTGGATGAGGAGACTACTACAGCTTGTGATGTCATATGCGTACAACAGTATAAAGAAAATGTAAAGAAAATTCAACATATTTTCACTTTTTTTGCATAATAAAAGAGCACTTGACTTGCCTCTTTCTAAAGGCAGGGGGAGTGATATTACCCCTAACATTGTGTCGGTAACGAGTCAAGGGAATGTGTACTTTTTTCAAAAGATGAAATTTTGTGAAATTCTCTTTGTATTTTCCTTATATTGTTGTACGCATGTGACGTCTAAGTTATTCATACAATGCAGTAGTCTTCTCATCCAGTGGTTACTGCATTAAAACTTCAAAAATTCATAACTTTTGAACGGATTGTCCGATTTTCCTCAGACTTTCAATGATGTGTTCTGCTAATATTGCTACATTCTCTCAATCCTTATGTTTATGAAGGTGAACTTGTCCTTTAATGACTTATATTTGTTACCATAATGCAACAAGAACACAAATGTCATGCTGGTCTACAGGAAACATTTGTCTGTTAAATGACTGTATGTGTGCTTCTGTGTTTGTGTGTCTGTAGTTTTGTTTGCTAAAGTGATTCTGCTGAATCTGCTGTCAGTTTTTCATTCGTAAGCCATACTTGTAGAGAATGCAGAGCAAATGGCGGTATTTGACAGATTGGATGTAATTATCATACATTCTTCATATTTGAATACAGGCAGCAATTTATCTTATTGGACCTTGACCTTTGCAAAGTTGATATTTTGTGTACATGTACAAAGTGTAATATCCTGGTAGTACTGTAAGGCATAGCATCCACCCACCTTTTAATACAATGAATAATGAACAATAAGCTGATGCAGTCCATATGTGCACAAATGATGCCCAGGTCTGAGTGTGTCCAAGTAGGAATTGCATGCACAAGATAACTTTGGATTTGTTTAACCCATGAGGAGCATCTGAGTGGCTTAAGACTACACTGTAGTTTCAATGGTTGGGCCCTACAACATGCAGAATATTCCCACTGGAGGCACAAGAGTCATATGTGCATCATCTGTTTCCTAGAACTACAGCTGTATTGACAAATTTTTGCTGAAAAGTCAATTTTTTCTTTTCATTTATGAATCTGGTGATTACCAATGCATGGCAAATTTTAATACTGGATATTGATATAGCTAACCATCTCTTCCTAATGAAATCGTTTGAACTCTTTCTACCATTGTGTGATAGCATGTGTACAATGGTTTTCATCAGTAATTGTCGTAATTATTTGATATTGAATGTCTGGCCAGTAAAAAACAACACATGTTCAACAAATGAGATTGCCAAGTTTATTCAACTGGTTCTACTAACGGGTATCCTTGTGTGTGGCCCTGATGAGCATTTGATCTACCCTCCCCCCTTCCACTCCCCCTCCCACAGAAAGAGATCCAGGCGATGTGTCTGTGTAAGCACACCAACGTGGTGCAGTACTTCACCTCCTTTGTCGTCAAGGATGAGATCTGGCTGGTCATGAGGCTCCTGGAAGCTGGTAAGAGGGTTTACGACGCCAACATCTTCATCGAGCCACTTGCTCCCCCAGTGACATTTATGCCAGTTTTGAACCAAAGGAGTGGTAGTACCATTTAGAATGGAATATGGAGATGATGTCCTCTTGCGCACAAGAGACAATAATGCTGGCTGGAAAAATGTGATAGTTGTTATGAATCGCATTTGACAGTGATGTTCGTTGAGAAACGGAATATAATTAAAGCGTGCTTGAGTTAAAACCCTCTGCTGCTTAAATAATAATAATGTCAAAGTGAGAGCCAAGAAGATGTGCCCTCTGCAATATGTAGAATTTACCTAACATCCTTCTGCCTCTCAAGGGACAATGATATCAAAGTGATAACCGACAGGATGGACACATTGTATTGAGTGTACAGAATTAAGGTCTTTTTGCCTGTGATGTTGTGATGCAGGCTGTACTTTTTAGTAAGATAATTTGTTGTCCTTATCTCCAACACTGTACCATGGAGAAAGAGATAAATTATGTAGTGTAAAGTCCATATAAATCAAGGTCCAAGTTGGAATTTGAAGGAATTGGTACGGTGCCACCAAAGTCAGCTACTAAGATTAAGCACAAAAATATTATGATTTTGAAAGAACAATGGACAGTAGTCAGCATGTCCAATGTGCCATAAATCCAGTATTGTTACACTGTGGAGTGTAAAAGTGGAAATTTTCTTGGCACTGAAATTTTCATGCAGAAATTAGTGCAAAAAAAAAAAAAAAAAGCATGCAAATATTTCTTGCCAGAAAACAGAATGTTTTACCAAACCTCATGCATTGTGATCTCAGAATAGTGTGGCACAAGGGGGGGGGGGGGGGGGGGGGGGTTGGGTTAGGGTGTGGCACACAAAGAGTTAATTTGTTGTTTAAAGATTAAAAGATATTATATATGAAAAGGTTGTAATCTTTGCTTGTGATTTTTCCTTGCATCTCTTCCCAGGGTCCTGCCTTGATCTGATCAAGCACATGTTAAAGAGAGGGAAGGGCAAAGGTGGTCTGTTTGAGGAGGCAATCATAGCAACCATTCTGAAGGAGACACTGCAGGGGCTGGAGTATCTCCACGGACACGGCCAGATCCACAGGTCAGTCAAGCAGACGCCTATGAGCAAACCTGGGGCCTGTTTCATAAAGAGTCACGGTTGATCTTACACTTGATTTATTGAGTTGAGCTCAATATTCAGCATTAGCCCTGTTTCATAAAGACACTTACGCTTGATTTCAAGAAAAATCAAGCATAACTTTCAGTAGATTGAGCGTTACTTGCGATCAGTCGCAAAGTTGTTTATGAAACGCAATTTGCGATTGATTGCAACTTGCGCTCAATCTTTATGAAACAGGCCCCATGTTGACTTATAAAGTCGTGGAGCAACCTTTTCAGCAAAACTCTTTTTTTTTTTCTCCTTTTTTGTCTGGTCAAAGTATAAAACTGATTGAAATCAAGAATTGACACCAGTTGTATAATGCTCTGTCCATGTTGTGATATATCATAAGCACAACAGAGAGTTAGAAAAAGAATGGGAACTATATTTTTCCACCTAAGTTACTTTCACCACATTCTGTAATGCAAGATATTTAAGTGGCATGGCATTTGACACGAATTGGAGCCGACAGCCTTTTTTTGTAGCATTAAATTTTCTCTTAAACAATTTAGCTATCCGTTCAAATGAAACCTAGTTCAAGGAAAGTAAGCACTCAACACATTTCTGATAAACGTGTCATTCAAATTTTTGCCATTGACGTGAAACTGTTGTGCCACATTGTCGAGACATACCGTAGACCTATTTGGAGAACCATGCATTTTGATGGAGGCATACCAGTCGCCATAGGGACGTTCCTAGTTTTTTTGTTTATTTTTCAAAACAAACTGTACACAATTTGTCATGAAGAGAGAAATGTACATGTGTATTGACACCCTGATTGGAATTTTAGCAACCCAGCATAGGTTTGAAAATAGAATGACTATGATCTGTTAACCATGACTGTTAATTTTCCAAACTAGATGGTGTCGTTGATGGTTTTAACTGTCAAGAAACAAGCAAACAGATAGGAGATACACTTAGTCATTTTAAAGGTGACTTATTAAACCCATTTTATGTAATGATAACTTTATCAAACCCATTCAATGTAATGAAGACTTGTGAAACCCATTTAATGTAATGACTTTATCAAACCCAGTCAATGTAATGACTTTATCAAACCCTTTCGATGTAGTGAGGTCTTATGAAACCTATCCAGTGTGATGATGATGTAATGAACACATCCAATGTAATGATGACTTATTAGACCTATTCAATGTTTAGATGACGTATGAAACCCATTCAATACAATGATGACCTGTCGCACCCATTCAATGTGATGGTGACTTACTGAAACCATTCCATGTATGCCATGCAGGGACGTCAAGGCAGGTAACATTCTCCTTGGCTCTGACGGGACGGTCCAGTTGGCTGACTTTGGGGTGAGCTCGTGGATTGCCACAGGTGGCGACCTCTCGCGAGACAAGGTCAGGACGACATTTGTCGGAACCCCATGCTGGATGGCGCCGGAAGTTATGGAACAGGTGACAGAGCCGAAGAGTTAAAGTTGGTGGAATTTTGATGTGACCTCTTATGTCCTTTGGGTCCTTCAGTTCCTTTTAAAGTGTTGGTGATTTGATTTTAAATGACAATAGTAAGTAGGAGATTTAAATGCATCATTAAAGATTGTGTCTTAAGATTTTTTGAAATTATCAATTTCTGATTTTAATTAATTTAAGTGATTATGCAAATTTTCACAAAATCACAAAATTGTGCTCGTTTTGTGGTGACACACAGTTACAGAAATGGGTGTGTCTTCGTAGAAGTAAGCGCACATTTTGCAAATTTGGTCTCAAAAGATTTGCAAGAGTTGAGAAAAGAAAGTCAAGAAGCCTCATGACGAGACCATTTCGCGTTACAGAATTATTGTGTGAAACGCCAAGGGGCGGATGCGGATTCTGCCCCCCACCCCCTGTCTTTTTTAGGGTTAGAGAAGAGTTTTGTTTAAAGGGAGGGTACAGCATTGGTAGAGATGAGAATTGGGCTTTAAACTTTCTGTGAGATACCAAGAAAACACTTATGATATAGTACACAGCATACCATTTTAAGAGGAATTCAAAGATTATTTGATTAAAATCGGGTTTAGAATGACTGAAACATCCAAAAACAAAGTAAAACAAAGCAATCGTAATGAAGTGTGGGTCCCACACTTTATGAGAATCGCTCTTTTTTGGATATCTCAGCCATTTCAAAACTAATTTTCATCAAATAAACTTTGAATTCCTCATAGAATTACATGCTCTTTCATATTTCATAAGATGTTTCTCATTATCTCACCAAAAAATGTTAGAAACCTGAAATTAGGTCTCAACCAAAACTATACAATCCCTTTAATGTTCTTTTTTTTTTTAATTGCTCTAAACAGGTAGCAGGGTATAATGCCAAGGCAGACATCTGGAGCTTTGGGATCCTGGCCATTGAGCTGGCCACAGGTGCAGCACCCTACGCCAAGTTTCCTGCCATGAAGGTTGGTTGCAAGCAAACTTGCAGATTCAGAGAGAATCACCGTCATTTGTTTGTGATGTTGATTCAGGCTTCAGTGCCAAAATTTAGTCAGCCTTGTTGCAGTATCGAACAGTAGCAGTGCTGTTTAGACTCTCAGTTTTGTTGATTTTGAAAAAAAAAAAATGTGTCTTGGCCACTACTCATACTTTGAAGTCCTGCCTTACAGTTGTTTTATAGCTGTTTTGAGACTGCAAATAAAAAAGCAACCTAAAAGTACAACTCAAACAGATCAGTTGCTGTAGCAGAAAATTTGATAAGAAAAACCGGCTGACCCGAACTTTTACACATGATGGCTTGATCACAAAACCCATCTGTAGACATGTGAGGTTGGAGGACTCCCATAGAGCGTGAGGGTTTCTACGTTCAACCGAAATTAATTAACTTGAAGTTTTCAGCCGGTTCATCATTAGGGGCCATGATATTGAGATGATTTTATCAAGAGATGCCATCAAACCTCTCTCCGAGAACGTCGAGACCCTCCGTGACGGCTGAAATGCCAGCGGCCCTGCTGTGCCGTCGTGCTTGGTAGTGCCTGTCACAGCAGTAATTAGAAGTTGTGACCTTCCCCCTGCCATAGCACGACAGGCCCATAGTGTGTGGCCGTCTGCCATAATAGCATGCATCATAGCGTTTTGTTTTCGGGTCCTTTGTTACCTTGATGTAAGACAGAACATTCAGTGACTTTTCCCAGATATGCTACATAAGATATAATGTAGATAGGCTGACTAGGTATTGGGAAAATCCCAGGTCAAAGGTAACTTTTCTTTGGCTAAATCTTTGTCTTTTTTTTTATAGCTGTAACTTTTTCTATAGTTTCTCAAAATGAATAAAATCTGGTCAGAAGACTGGATGTAAATGAACAATGTATGAAATGATATTGGTGAGAAGTCATGAAATTCACATCGGGATATACCATTTTCTGAGAAAAAAAAACTTTGCCACAAGCATATATATCTGAAATACCATCATGCCCGTATTTTTCCAATGTGAACGGGTCCAGTGCTGAGAATCAATGGAAATGTGTCTTCTCACATTGCACTTATTGCTTTACCCCATCCCCTTTTCCACCAGGTCCTGATGTTGACACTGCAGAATGAGCCACCAAACCTAGATTCCTGTTCAGAGAACAAGGACGAGTACAAGAAGTACAGCAAGGAATTCCGCAAGATGATCTCCAAGTGTCTACAGAAGGACCCCACCAAAAGGTGTGTTTGCCTGGAAAATGCTATCCTTTTGTCAAGGCCCTCTCGCTGCAACAGGCGAGCGCGACGGCGGGAGGGCCTTTTGAGATCTGCTTCACACATTATCATTCATGACACATGAACCCTACTGAATAGTCATATCAATGGGTTCTGGTCGACTGATAGAATGCCTGTTCACATGCATCACTGACCACCAGAGGTCTGTGGCATGCATTTGCTGTATGCAAATTGGGTTCGGGCAGACAGAGGTGCAGATTGGTCAACTTTCGCTCAGAAATTCAGGGAGCAAAAGTTGGTAATTCAAAGGGCTAACAAGAGGATGCAAAACAGATCTCAAAAGGCCCTCGCGTAACCCCACTCGACAGGGCTCTCTTCACCATACAGCGAGAGGGCCTTTATAGGAAAATGCTGGTCCCCTTGGGTTTGTTGCCCTCTGTCTCAGCAGTAATCTTGTCTTGACAGGCCTGTCCAGACATACATGGGGGGGGGGGGGGGGGGCACATTGACCCTTGACCCAACTTACTACAAGAAGCCACCTCACCCAACACTTCTAAACGTTTGCAGGGAATAATTTTCCTGGTATTGTATAGCAATTTGCTATGCATTTTTGTACAAGTGCTATACAAAATGTTATTTGCATAGCAATTTCTTTACCTAGACTTGTACACTATTTTGTTTAAAATGTATGTCCATCAACTAAAAGTGCTATTCAATTTCAAGAAGGAAAATTATTCCCTGGTTTGTGGTCCTTGGAAATATATTCATGGAGTCAATGTGTGTATAGTATGAGAGGGTACTGACTGGAAGCTGGTGCTACTTCAGTCGTGAGAGCTGACTCAGCCAACCACCGGAAGTCGCTCCACCCTAACGTTGTTAAAATGTTTAGCCTCTGAAAAATGTAGGCTTATTAATCATGTCAGTGTATTCAGCTATGAGAGAGTGCTGACTAGAAACTATCAGTAGTAGTAACTAGTTCAGTGAAGGGAGCTGACTGGTGCTTTCTCATGTGTTGCTGCCCTGTATTGCTTTCTTGGGGGGGGGGGGGGGGAACACGCTCAGAATAAAACATCTTGTGATGAATAACACACAAAATTGACGCACTGTGAGTCATTATGACATCATCGCCACAGTCATGCCAACATTCATTAGTGGGATGTGTGTTGTACAGGGTGCAGCAGAAGTGGTCACACTCATAGTAGTCTATGAAACTAGACCCCCTTTAGATAGTGTGGAAGAAGTGTTTATTCAGAGGAGTACAGATTGCTCATATCAGACATAATATTTGTTTATTTTATGGGTGTGGTCCCTGTAGCAGAATGAAAATTTCTATGAATGATCTGATAATGGGGGTATAAGTATATGTAGGTAGCATCATCTGTAAGGGTTTGGTGTAGATTTAAAAATCGCACGCTGTAGGGCTTTCAAAACTTTCTAAGAATTCAAACACTGCAGCAGGTAATTACGCACCATTTGTATGCTGTCTATCATTTTAGCTGTACAAGTCACATTCAGCCCCTTTCCCATTCCTGCAACATTTTCTCATAGCAAGCCTGATTTTTCTCAGTGTCTGTATGAAATCCATGATTCCCCCGACTTGAAGTTTGACCCATACTGATTGTATACTGTATAAGCTGTTATTTTCGCAAATTTTGTGAATCACAGTTTGATTGCGAATTTAACATCACGCGAAAATGACTCCATGCGCTGTATTAATAGAGCATTTACATGTAAGTAAGCGGTGGCATTGATCCGAGAAAACAACATCTCATGAAAATGTCTATGACCTCGTCATTCGCGAAAAAATCTGTATGTGAAAATAACAGCGTATACAGTATCTAGCTGCATGAAGAAATACTAGTATCATGCTCTGGTGAACTTAGAACTTGCCTTCTGCTGTAGCATTTCTTCCTAACCATTTACCTAACAGGGGTGGGGGTGAGACTCAATGATGAGACTAGCGGTAGGCTAGGAAGGAAATGAGAAAAGGACCTATGCTTCCTTCCAGGCTGGGAGAGAATCCTGGCAAAGTGGTCTGAGGAGCCATGATTAAAGCTTTTAATGTCCGTGTTGAATGACAGATGGTAGAAAAGATGGCCCCATGCATGTCAAGCTCTTCAAACCTAGTGAATGAAAGAAATGGTTGCATGAGTATAGATCATTGATGAGGATATTATACAGCAAAAGACTAGCACTCGTCACCTCGAGTAAACTCACCAATGTGCCTACAGCGCATGCACTCTGTGATAGCAGCATTTGTAGACTTTTGTCAAATCTTGTGGAGTTCTGAGATCTGAAGTGTGACAAGAAAATAATCTTTATGTTAATTTTTCATCATCCAGACAGGAGATGATCCAGTCATGAAGTTTTGATGAAGTTTTGTTATAATGACTGTCTGATGCCAAACATGCTCTACAGATAAGACATTTGTTAAATTACTTGCTGTAAAATCAGAAATTTTTGTGTGCATTTTGATTTTGCTTATTTTGTGAGAGTCAAGATTTGCAAAATCAAAATGCATGCAAAAGTTCTTGTGTACCCTTTGTTGATTGACTGCCAGTGGTAATTTGTGAACAGAAGACACTTTACAATTATGAACTAATTTAGTTTGATTTCTCTCCATCCCTGACTTCCTCTGCAGGCCATCTGCTGCTGATCTTCTGAAAAGCCCGTTCTTTAAGAAGGCCAAGGACAAGAAGTACCTTGTTGAAGGCCTCATCGAGGAAGGTCTCAAGATCAGGAGTGCCTCACAGCAGGCGGTAAATACTCTTTGTTGTTGGACAGAACTCGCCCAAGAATGTATACCAATAATCTTTTTTGAGGACTTTTACTCTTTATCTAGACAAAACTTCTATAATCCTTCAGTCCTCCAAAGTAATCAACCTTGAAACAACACATTTTGCAAGGTACTTTCAAAAAAAATATGAATCTGCCAAAAGCTCCTCTTGTTAGACAGATTATGTGCCAGATTCTATCATTCTGTGCAGGGTATGCATTAACTCTCCAGATCCATGAAGCAGCTTTTAACATGTGCAATCCAGCATTACAGGCTGTCATGACATTCCAGAATTCTGGATTGATGAACTCCTATTACAGGAAAACCTTGTTCTAAAGAGATTGCCGACT
Source organism: Diadema setosum (assembly GCF_964275005.1). Lineage (NCBI taxonomy): Eukaryota > Metazoa > Echinodermata > Echinoidea > Diadematoida > Diadematidae > Diadema > Diadema setosum. The sequence goes on along the minus strand of NC_092704.1, from coordinate 5,573,716 downwards.
TAAATTTGAACAAATTGAACAAAATTGAACCTCGTTATTACTGGCATCAAGTTGTAAACATACTGTAAAAAAGACCAGCTAAATACAGTAATGAAAAATCAGGATGGCTGAATTACCTAATTCAAAGTGGACCTCATTGTAAGCCTGCTTGTTATGAAGGGGTTGCCCTGTACTGTCCCTTATACAGGTGAAGCGGGTACCCGGGTCCAGCGGGCGTCTCCACCGCACGGTGGATGGGGGCTGGGAGTGGTCCGACGAGGAGCTGGATGAGAACAGCGAGGAGGGTAAGGCAGCCAGCATCGGCCGCTCCCCCAGGGTTGGGGCCAACTATAAGGAGGCCCTGGACCAGGAGATGGGAAAGAAGAAAGAAGAATCTGAGGTGAGAATTAACAATTAAAGGGACTGTACAGAACTGTTTAAGGTGAGGATTCAGCTTGTAACGTTTTGCGAGATATTTGGAAACCATTCTATGAAATGTTAAAAAGCATACAATTCTCAGGGGAATCAAGAGTTTATTTGATGAAAATTGGTTTTCAAATGACTTAGATATCCAAAAACAAGGTAAAACAAGGAGATCCTAATGAAAGCCGTGGCCTGTCGATTTTATTATTATCACTTTTATGGATATCTCAGCCATTTCAAGACCAATTTTCATTCAATAAACATTGAATCCTTCTTGGAATTACATGCTCTTTCATATTTCAAAAGAGGTTTCTCGTTATCTCACCAAAAAATTGTTATAAACCTGAAGATAATCTCAACCAAAACTATACCTTCTCTTTAATTTCCTTGTCTTCAGTCTCCATGCTCTGAGACTTTGTTTAACTGTAGAAGGTGTTATCTCCTGTTGAGGATTTTAATTGAAATGTAAGGTTTCGAATGTCCAGTGTGTCCTTGATTATGACTGCTGAGCTCAAAACCCACAAAAAACAGGCCGAAATGAATTTCAACTTTTTTATATAGTTTAGATCAGTAAGATGTAAAGCTTCTTAATGATATATAACTTGTTGAAATTGGACTATCCTAATCCATTCAAAAAAATGCTTGAAATAAGAGAGATTTAGGAGGTGCAGTTTCATAGAAAAGGGGGAAAAGAGGATTAAAAGATTAGGACCCTCAGGCGTGCTGTGCAGAAGTATCAATTTCCCATTGAAAACAGCACCTATCCAGATGAACTGCTTATATCTCATTTTCGATTTTGTTTTTCACCCTCAAATTTTGACAGTAGATAGAGAAAAGATTACTTTCCCAGGTAAGAAATGCAAATGACATACTGTGGTCCATTTACAGAAAATAAACAGAAGATAAACTGCTGAAAGAAATAGAAGCATACAGCAGGGTTTGACATTAACATACTCCGATGGCCCGTTCTGGCTACTAAAGTTTGGCATTATGTTTTCGGGTTGTCCGTCCGTCCGTCCGTCCGTAATGAATTTTGTGGACAAGGTAACTATCAAAACCTTTTTAGGTATCCTAATGAAACTTAGCATGTATGTGTATTAGGGGGTGAAGTTGTGCCTATCAACTTTTGGGTGCACATGCTCAAGGTCAAAGGTCAAAAGGTCAAGGTCAAATACATAAGATTTTACTATTTCCATCATATCTATGCAATGCCTGAAGATATTTTCTTGAAACTTAGTGTATACATGTATTACTCAATTAAGATTCTCTGGTGAAAGTTTGAGTCATGAGGTCAAAGGTCAAAAGGTCAAGTAAAAATATTAAAACTTCACCTTTTTTTCTCTGTACCTTGGAAATTGTTCAAGGTCTCTTCATGGAACATAAGTATATATACATGTACTGTCTGGCAGTGATTATCCAGAGAATTTATGGTTCATGGGGTCAAAGGTCAAGGGCAACACTTCAAAATTTTACTGAATATTTCACTCATGTTTATGCAATGCTAGCAGGATTATTTTTTTTTTTTACACTAGGTGTATGCATGTTTAACCTAATAGATATTCTCTGGGAAGTTTTTTTTTTCTTTTATTTTTGCCTCAAAAGTCAAAAGGTCAAAGATCAAGTGAAAGTGCTGAACTAAGTTTTTCCTCCATATCTCGGAAGTGGCTCAAGTTATCTTGAAACGTACTACATATTTATGCATCTTCTGCCTGCCTGCTTTATGCATCTTCTGCCTGCTTCTGCTTTTTAGCATTCCTCCCCATTTCCAACATTTTCGTATATAGTTGAAACTCTCGTATCCGGACAAATCGGGACCGGGGCTCATCCGGATAAGGGATTTGGCCGGGTACGGGAGACTCAATGCTTTATACATGTACATATACATACACATGTACTGATGTAGCCCATTGTAGTACCACATGTAGTAATGTGTATACTGCAACCTCTTCATTGTTACATTTGGGGATGTTTGGGGATGTTGACATGTCTGGAGGTAAGCAATTTGGAAGGAAATTTGATGTAATGTATGTTAATCATGTTGGAAGTATGTGTGTTTGGGTAGGAGTTGTCAAGGAGTTGGGAATCCCCCTTTCCTCCCGTAATTATAAAAAAAAAATCATGGCGAGATTGCGTCCGTATAATAGAGAGATCCGGATAAAGGGAGGCCGGATAAGAGAGGTTCAACTGTACTTACAGGTTTTCTGTAGACTTATCCTTTACTTTGTATAATGAAATTTATGTACTGTATTCAATTTGTGTAATATATTTATATGTTTTTGTTGGAAATGAAAAATAAATGAATGAAAAAAAAAATGAAAATGACAGTGATTAGCTTATGAATTTTAGGGTCAAAGGCCAGATGAAAATGGTAACAATTTACTATTCAATACAGAAATTGCACTTTTTCTCCATACCTTGAAAATTTCTCAATGCATTAACGTATGAATGGGTCAAAGTCAAGTTAAAGTTCGTAAATCCCAAATACATGCTCTCCTATTTATCCAATTAAACCTAGGTCAAGGAAGGTGAGCATTCATCACATTTGTGACAAACTTGTCATTTTAACATTTTGCCAATTTTGTGAAAATGTAATCACACATTGTCCACATGTACTATTTAGACCTATTAGGAGAATCATGCATTATGGCGGAGGCATACCAGTCGCCATAGCGACATTTCTAGTTACTTTTGAAATTTTGCTGATGCAAAAAAGGAATGTAGTGGGCCAAAATAAAAGGAAACATAGAATTTCATTTTGAATCTTAGCTGCCCGATCAAGCCAGATAAAGATAACTTTTTGGAAATGTGGTGGTTCAACGTCAATTTTTAGTGGCCCCTGGCCACCAGGCCACTGCTAATGGCAAGCCCTGCATACAGGCACCATCACCCTAGACTTTTTCTATTGTTTTATTTGAGTGTTTGAACCTTCCTTGGGTTTAATTGACAACATAGTTATGCAGGCAGCTTCATGCAGCAGCAGTTATATAATCCTTGTATATTTGTGATGAATGTATTCCAAGTAAATCTTCATATTTGTATGTAATGGATGGATCATGTTGACATAAACTTGTTCCTCTGTCAATCCGGAGCAGAAAATTGAAGAAGCAGCTGTGAAATCTATCGATGCGACCAGCCCAGAGCCAAACAGCAGCGGCGACGGGACTGAGGTCCCGCTTCACCTTGTTCTACGTCTGAGGTGAGGCCAGGTTGTTGTAATGATTTTAACTGACAGCTGCCCTGACCTTTATGGGGTAAAATCTGTAAATCTTAGATTGTATTGTTTTATTTATTTTTTTAGTGATTTTCTTATTTGAATGCTTGTCTGTGACTGTGTTTGCAATGAATGTAACATGTGTTGCTACCTTGAATTCCTTAAATGTGATTACCAATATGAGTAATAGGTTCTTCTTTTCAGAATTATTTTATCATGCTGTGCTGTAAACGCTGTTATTGCATGTACGCTACATTTGAATCTCATTTAAACCACATCAGGGTCCCGTTTCATAAAACTTGTTATCAGTGACAACTGCCACATTTCTAGGACAAATTTGCTCATAGCCAATCAGATGCATGGATTTCAATAGCTTTTAACAGCTATCACAAGTTATCACTGATAACAATTTTATGAAACGGGGCTTGGATGCAGCGAGATACCTGATATAACGTGGCATTGTTGCAGGTCCCATTCCTTTCATATTCTTCTGTTTCTATCCCTGATGTAATGAGGTACCTGACATAGCGAGGAAATTTGAGTGGTCCCAAGCAGTTCGTTATAAAGAGGTTCCCCTGTCGTGCTGAGCAGTGCATGCACCTATCCATATAACTCCAGGAGTAAGTAGGTATTTTGTCTACGTATTTGTCTCTCAAATCACAGGAATGCCAGCAAGGAGCTGCATGACATCAGGTTCGACTTCCGCATTGACCAGGACACGCCCAACGGTCTCTCCCAAGAACTGGTCAAGGAAGGGCTAGTTGATGGAAGGGACGTCATTGTAGGTCAGTCTGTCATGCCTCAGTGAAGACTAGAGCTGCAATCAACCCTGCAATTAAATCTGATTGTAGCCTTTGGTCAAGACTGGTCTCCGTATATTTTCTCTACTTTGCTACCCCCTTCCTATTTCAAAATGTGTTGACTCATTGATTGTTGTTGTTGGGTTTTTTTTGTAAGTTTTGAAAGTATGTATCAAGAAAGTAATAGTGAATATCTTTAAACTTGAAGCTAGTCTGTGACATCTTGTCCATGAATGGATTTGTTTTTGAGACTTTTTTTTTTTAATTATTCACTCTTAATAAATTTGAGAAGATGTCTACATTTTGTCACTGGAACGCTTAACATGTAACTGTGTTCAGTCATCAGAATTGTCTCCAGGGTTTATTTCACATTTGATTTACCTCATGTTTAAACAATATGTTTGTTGAAACTTGTTATTTGCATAAGATTTCTTTTTTCTGAAGATAATTGCCAATTGAAACTGCAAAACTTCTTCCAGCAAACTGTGAATGAATCCAGAAATATTTGGCAGATTAGCCACTTCTTTGAAGTCTTATTCTGTCTTCATATTTCCTTCTTCCATCCAGTGGCGGCAAACTTAGAGAAGGTGATTCAGAACAAGGAATGCAAGTCTCTTACCTTTAGACTCGTGAGTATTCAGCTGTATGGAGGAGTTGGCTTATGCAACCCTTCTCCCCTCCTCCCCCGCCCAACCCCATGACAAAACAACATGGCTTAACAAAACAAAACAAAGCAAAACACTCATAACACCATACTCAAAATGATGAATGAGTGAATGAATGAATGAATGAATGAATGAATGAATGAATGAATGAATGAATGAATGAATGAATGAATGAATGAATGGATGGATGGATGGATGGATGGATGGATGGATGGATGGATGGATGGATGGATGGATTGATAGGTATGTAGATAGATAAATGAATAAATAAATTCATATATACATACACACATATGCACAGACATACATACGGGTATACATGCGGGCATACATGCATACATACATACATACAAACATACCACATTTACCTTAGTGATTAAACCAACAAATCACTCCTTGTAATTTGTGAAATAGCAACTGAGTCCTTCAGAAGGGCTTCAAGCCATCCATCCTGTGGTTACTTGCTTGCAAGCACTCATTACTTCCATTGAACCATGTAAAAGAAATCAATTCCATCTAAAACCAGACATTCCAACTGTGAGTGAATGTGTAATCTGGTGGAAAAGCTCAAAGCGCATCAAGTTCATATGACTTTGATGTCACTATATACACTTCTCTTCGTGTCCTTTGTGCCTAGACAGAGCAAACACCCAAAATGTTACATATCCTTGAACCACGTTTGAATAGATAAACCAATTCTTTCTTGTTTGTATGATGTAAAAGAAGATATATCCCTGATGTATTTCCATAAAACGTATCTCTCATAATTACATTTATCTTCCCCCCCCCCCCATACATCCATTGCACCGTGATGTACCTCATACCACTTTCTTCCGGATAGATATGATTACCATTTGAGCAAATCATGTGTGGTTTGTTTGTTTGTTTATTTGGTTGTTTGTTTGTTTGTTTGTTTGTTTGTCAAGTGGGCTAAAGATATTGTTCATTAGTCAGTTGGTTTGTTGGCTAGTTGGGTCATTTGGTGTTTTTGTTTGATTCTTTGCTGTGCCAAGAGTCTTGAAGACATTGGAAAGCCAGGCAGGCAAACAAAGCAATACTTGGCTTCCACCCTTCCTCTCCCACATTGTCTCTTGTCTCACTTTCTAAAGCAAAGAGGTTTGAAGGTATAAGATAATTTCCTTTTTTTCCCTTTAAATGTGATTTTTTAAACATTTTTTCCCCTCCCTGTCACACATTTTTGGCAGCAGCAACCAAGTTCCCACACGAAAAATAATACCTCATTTTGATATATGTAAAGATAGTATAAGGGAATATTGTGATAAAGAGAAATTTATTGCAAGAAATAATCATAAGTTACAAGTGTTTCAGAAAAAATGGTGTCTGTTTAGACTCCTGTTTTCTTGATATGTACCGGTATTATATTGTATTGTATTTGAAATATTATGTTATTTGAAATACTATGATGTATTACGGGTACAGATGAATATATGTCTGATGTAGAATAATAAATATCCCAGTGGGGGAAAAAAAAATGTAAAAAAAAAAGAGTTCCCACATACTCTTTATCACTGTGTGCTCTTCACCATTTCTCTGGCTGTCTTCCCCCAGAACTCTGGCTGTGGAGTGAACGAAGTGCCAGATGACAAGGCCCTCATAGGCTTCGCCAATCTTTCTGTCAGCTAGTCTCCCTTCAAGTCACTCCCAAACACCAGCCACCTGAATGTGTTGATGTACAGAGAGATTTATAGAATCAGCAGGAGGCAGTGTGTAGCTAGTGGTGAGATATTCCTCATCTGCACTGTACCTTCAAGGACTAAAAGGGTAATGGAAAGTGAAAAAATAAAATGCATTTAGGATGAAAATTACTCTTCAAAAGATAGGTAAGTGTAGAAAGAGAGGATTCATACTGCATCTGTACATGCGAGAGAAGAGCACAACTTTTGACCTGTAATATAGTGGTTTGTTGTTTCTTCTTTTTTCAATACATTGATCATGAATCCGTGAAACCTGTGTGGATTATTTGCTATCCATGCACAATTCTATTGTGAAAGTGCCACTATCTTATCATTTCATACCAAAAATGTTGCAGTTTGTATAGAGGATTTCTCACATAGCTAGTGCCTAGTATTGTGGAAATTAAATGGGAGTGAAAGTCAAGTTTGCATGGCCAAGGACCGAGGCAAGTGAGGTTTATGTCCGTAAATCTATTGTCCCGTAGTATTTTGTCCCCGAGTGTGATGTCTCATACAGTCAGTGGGTGTGCTCATTTGAAACCAAACCCTACCTCACGTCAAATTCAAATCGGCACCGTTATCGAAGGAATTTTGTCACTGCAACTCATGAGGTCCTGTGTGAGGTAAAATATGTTATTACTTTTTGAGTTTACTCACTTGTAGTCACTATACCAAATGCAGTGAAAGTTGACTGTTTGTCATCCAACTGCAGTTTCTGCTGGTTGCACCTGTCATCACTCGGCCATAATTTATCCACGTTACATGGTGGTCATCAAAGTAGATATGCTCTCGTGTAATAAGGAAGACCTGCTTGTATAATAGTCTTTTTTATGTTACATACAGTTGGTTTAGGCAAGCCCATTCCCCATAGTACTTACATCAGTTACATGCATGTGTATGATTTCTACTCAATGCTAGCAATTTTCAATTTCCTTTGTCATAATCAGCGAAAGAGACAAAACTCAAACGTAGACTGAGCACTTTAACAACCACCCCAAGCACTCTTCAAATGAAGCTACTACAGCTGCTAAATTCAATATTTTGTCACTATATTACAAAAGGACATTCTGACGTTGTCCTACAGCATTTTTCCTTACAGCCTTCTTGTAATATCATCCCATGAAGGTTGAGAAAAAAAAAAGAAAAAACGGAAAAAAAAACAGCCTCTGTTCGATATGATAATCCTACATCTAGCAAGGACTCTCTCGTACTCTCCCATGGTTCGAGGTAGGCCGAGTCTAGTATCATCAGATTGCAGTCTGATTTTGAAGTTGTAGAACGTTGAGCTACCAATTCTGGTGAGTGTACTGTGATTATGATAAAGAGACACAGTAGCGCTAATGGCAAACATGATGTATGAAGTCATATTTGTGGTAGCATAAAGAGATGTTCAAGTTTAGGCAGTCATCGATGTTATCTTGTTGCTATGGAAACTGTCAATCTGCTATGCACTTGTAATTTTTATAGGCTCGTTACGATAACAATGGCATTATTCCCCCTTGTATACAGACCATATCTTATTCCATGCATTGAAAGGGTGTATACTAGTAATCTGAACAAGTACCAGTAGTCTTTCTAATGCTAGAGCCATTGATGTGTTATCAGAGGAATGTGAAATAGGAAAGATTGTGCGTAGGGACAAATAATGGCTTTATTTTTGAGGTTTTATAGGATTGTTACCGAGCATTATGACTTGATTCTTGATCAAATTGACAATGTGATGTCGGAACACAGCAAACAAACTTTATTGAATGTTGACTTGATGAACGACAGATTATAGTTCAACATGTATTCCTTATCAGTTCTTGAGTAAACAGTAATTGTTTAGAGTGTTAACAGGAGCACAGAAGTAAGCAGTGTGCAATCAAAGAAAGATTTAGTTGTAGGTCTTTGATACAGTTCATGGGCTTCAATATATACTTCATAAGCACTATTGATTATGGCTAATGATGCTGTGATAAGAGTTGATTCCTAAAGCCAAAGATTCGTTGCTGGCAGGTTATGTCTGTCATGTGAAAACATGTACTGTAAAAGTGGAAATTTTCGCGGTGTTGAAATTTTCGCGCATTTCGCGCAACCAGAAACTAGCGCGAAAATAAAAGCACGTGAATATTTTTGCTTGCCATACGCTCCTGTGCCTGTCTTGATTCCGCGGAATTAAAAACACGCGAAACTCTTCTGACCCGGCCATGCGCGAAAAATTAGTCGCGCGAAAATATCCACGTTTACAGTACATGATATGCAGCAGAATTTACTTGTTTTCATTGAAATGATGATTTCATTTTTCAGATGATCATTAAAAAACTTGTTTTCATTTTGAAATACGATGATCAAACATCAGTTCTCTGCCATTGTAGCATGATAATGTATTACTAAACAGTGGGATGAAGAAGTGTATATCATCTAATTTGCAATACCGTATCATGTGCATAGAGTTAGACGGTTTAAGAGGACAACAATAATTAAGGTTGGGTGAGTGAATAAATAGAACCAAATATCCCATCATCTCTATCACAATGTCTAGTGTACGAGTATTCGTAAATGGCCATTTATCTAATTGCGACTTGGATCATGTTGCACAGGGCTTGACATATTTATATGCTACCTGTTACCTTACTTGTTAATTCCCACTTTTGGATGTGTTAGTCTAAAGAGGAAGGTTTTGGGGCAGAAATAAGTGGGACAAAATGTTTGCAAAGTGGTAAAATTGTGACATGGATGAAGAGGCTGCTCTGCTTGTTACAATGTGTGACTGTACAGTGATTGCCGTGTCTCTGTTCTGTGCCGTGCTCGATCAATGTTGATCGTCGTCTTTTACAATAATCGTCGCGTCGTGTGATTGTGGAGTGGTGTCAAATGATGTTGCCAAATCGATAAAACACAAAACTGATTGCTGCATTATAATAGTATGCAAAATGACTCAATAGCTGTTTTGGGGAGACTGACGGTGTACATTAGGTTTTGTTTTTGCACAAGTCTTCTTCACAATTAGCCAGTGTACGCTGAGGCTATTATCTGACATTCAATCTGATCAAGGTATCTAGATACAATGGGGATTTTCATTCCCTCATCAGCTTCTCAACTTGTGAGTGTGTCATTTATCACAGCTTTTAAATATTCTTCTTTTTTTTTCAGCTGTAAGATCGCAAAATGGCTACTTGAGCTTGCTCATCTGTTATTTCCACCACGTCTTGTGTAATCCAATTACCATTGTAACCCATTATACAGGGGGAAAAAAGAAACTCCCTAGTTTCTGTGATATATACACATATATATGTTTGTAATTTCTGTTTTACTATAGTTTCATACTCTTCTTTTAAATACATTTAACTACACACATGCAAAAGCATGCACAAACACACACACACACACACACTCACACACAAGCACACACAAATGCATGTATATGCACCCAAAAGCTGTACCCTAAGAGATTCCTGTGATCTACATACCCAAAACCTTTGTGTGACATCATATATAGAATTGTGCGATATCAAGATAGAACTTTGCTTTGGCGAGTATTATGATGTATTAGGAGTGTCTTATGATATATGTCTCGACTTCTTTCTCTTTGATTTGTATCCATTGTCTATCTGTTTGTTTGGTAAGCTCCATGTGTTCTCTTTAAAAAGAGCAAGATTTGTGTTCAACCATGTATTCATACTTATTTTTGTGTGCTCCTTCCGAGCAGATAGTTTTGCAGTAATTTTATGCGATGATCCATCAGAAAGAGGTTTGCATTGTGTTCAACACACATTGATTGTTTCTTGAAAGGATGTGAGGGAAAGTTGTCTTTTCTTGTGATCCAATGCAATGTACAGTTATTTGTGGATGTATTGTATCCATTTTGAGCAGTTCTCTTTATTCATATTACATGCAAGACTCTAGGACATGAGCAGAAAGCACAGATTCCAAACTTACACTATATGAAGTCTCACGATTTCTAAAACAACTTTGTTTGTATTGCTGTTGGCCATATGAAAGTAATAAAGTGAAAGCAAAGCTGGGAATAAGATCAGTGTGGTCTTGACTTGTATGGTTCTTTGTGTTGTTTAATAGTTTTATTGTCGAGCCCACTGGAGGTGTGGGGAGACTAAGGGGGATCGCCTGCGGCGTCTGTCCGTCCGTCCGTAACACTACAAAAACTTGAATAAGTCTCTACTGAGGACTTTAATTTCAATCAAACTTGGAGGGAAGAGTGGATACATAAAGTTACACATGTTATCAAAAATGAAGGTCACCTCAAGGTCAAAGGTCACAGGCAGGGGTCAATGAACTTTAGGGCCCAATGTTAAGTTTTTACGGCACATTTCGATTTTGGCTCATAAATTTTGATGCATCTGTCCGTTTGTGACCAAACTTGGATGGTAGATGTCCCTTGGAAAGTTTAAGGTCACCACAAGGTCAAAGGTCCAAGACAGGGGTCAACAAACTTTTGGGGCCCAATGTTAAGTTTTTATGGCGCATTTTGATTATGGGTCAAAACTTTTGATCCATATGTCTATGACCAAACTTGGATGGTAGATGTCCCTTTGGGAGTAACAGGTCACCTCGAGGACAAAGGTCACAGACAGGGGTCAACGAACTTTTAGGGCCCAATGTTAAGTTTTTATGGCGCGTTTTGATTATGGCTCATAACTTTTGATCCCTATGTCCATTTGCGACCAAACTTAGATGGTGGATGTCCTTTGGGGAGTTGAAGGTCATCACAAGGTCAAAGGTTACAGACAGGAGTCAACAAAGTTTTATGGCCCAATGTTACGTTTTAACGGTGTGTTTCGACTGTGGCTCATAACTTTTGATCCCTATGTCCATTTGTGACCAAACTTGGATGGTAGATGTCCTTTGGGGAGATGAAGTTCATCACAAGGTCAAAGGTCACAGACAGGGGTCAACGAACTTTTAGGGCCCAATGTTAAGGTTCTTTTATCCATATGTCCATTCTGATAAATGTCCCTTGGGGAGTTGATGGTCTCCACAAGGTCAATGGTCATAGGCAGGGTCAATGAACTTATGGGATGTAGAAAAACATTAATTCTACGTGAATGGGCGAGATGCATTTTGGCACATGCCTTGTTAATTGCAAGGAGGTTTATAAAGAGACAGTTGCAATATGTTGTTGTTTTAAAGAAAGAAAGAAGAGAGAGAGAGAGTCGCAATAGTCTTATTCCCTTGGAGCCAGCTTTTAAGCTGCCACTCAAAAATGTTTGAAGTACACTGTATGTGGCAAACTGGATCTGCCTCACAGATAGCAAGACGGGTTATTGATTCATGCTTCATTGCGTAATGACCAGCCACTCTCTGTCTTTATGATGGTAAGTAGCCTACTTTTCACCATTTCTTCTTCTAAAAGATTAGTGATAGGCCTACATGATAGGTGACACAGGGATGTACAAACCAAAGTTTGCATAAAGGTTGATGAAATAAAGATCCAAATTACTTGAGGGACATGTTCAGCCATTATGACATTATTTCATATAGAAATTTATTATTATTATTATTATTATTTATTCGGCAATTCAACATACAATACAAGCGGATATGAAATACAAACAGAAAATTGTATTACGTGATATAAAAATTGTGGTGATTCCAGGTGCATGCCGTTGGTTGCCAGGGGAGGAAAAGGCAAACTTATGACCGAGGCTCGAGACCTTCCTCCCCGACCAGTGCATGCACCCAGAATCAGCTATATCAATGTAAAACAGTTACAGACATTATCAAATAATACATTATTACACAAAAATGCACTGAATTCAAACACAAATATGTCTAAAACTATAACTGAATATTACCGATGCCCCACCCTGACCTGATGTGTTAACTTGTGTTTACTTGAAGATTATCATCACATCAGTTTTATTTGTGGAAATTAATCTGAGAAGTGATTCGATCGGCTTTCCAGGAGGGTCCCAGTTTCAAACACTTTCACAACCTACAGCTCTGATGAACACTTTTACACATACAATGTACTTGTGGACGGGATTTACTTTCATTTATACGTTTTATCGTAAGGTGAGTAAAGAAGCAAAATATTCCTGACAGTGTGGTAGGAGTTCAAAATGAATCTTCAGATTGCTCAGGAAAATGGCGGCATCAAGCCCTTATCAAAGGCGCAATTGCACCTGTGGTATTTTGTTCATTTTATATAATTAATATATATATATATATATATATATATATATATATATATATATATATATATATATCTCCCTAGAAAGCTGACGTCTGTTCAAATTATTAGATCCCGTTAGCTCTCGAACCTCCTTGGCTCACTATAGGGACGTAATATATAGGTGGGGTGGCAACTGTAGACTTCATAATCCATGCAAATCTTTCAAATAAGTAATTGCACTAAAGCGTGTTCCAGCGTGTTTTTCTAATTCTTTGCTATATTTTTTTTTTAATACTTGTAGTGCGTTTTGATGTGCTGCTCTAATTCACAGAACCGACATTGATGGTGCCAGCACATAGAATTGAAAGAGAGAAGGAACTGCAACAGGAAGAAGTCTTTAGTCGTGATTACTGAATGCCCTCTTTTGTCAAAGCACCAACTGGTGCTGTACCACATGTAAGTAAAATAAACGAAAGCCCAACTATCAATGTGGATTGAGTGAAAGCATCAATATTAGTAGACCACATACACATAAGTGCAAGTTTGAGGAAAATCGGACAATATAGATTCAAAAGTTATGGGTTTTTAAAGTTTCGGTGCCGTTATTGCTGGATAAGAAGACTAGTACACTTTGTGACGTCATATAATGGAAAATATAAAGACAATATAAAAAAAATCAACAAACTTTAACTTTTCTATAAGCAAAATGAAAGAGCACTTGACTTACCTCTTTCATAAAGAAGGGGTAAAAAGAAATATCAGTATTAACAAGTCTATGAAATATGTACTTTTCATGTTGAATCAAATTTTGCGGAATTCTCCTAATATTTTCTTTTTATTGTTATCCTTAATTACGTCATGAAGTGTAGGAGGCCTCTTGTCCAGCAATGACGACACAGATACTTTAACAAAATCATAACTTTTGAATCGATTGTCTGATTTTTCTCAATCTTTCACTTGTGCTGATATATGCATGCTAACATTGCTGCTTTCAATGAATCCACATTAATTTTGTATCTGGGTTTTGGCTTCCATCCTCGGAGGTGTCGAGCGTGACTTCTTAGGAGAACAAAAGCTTTCTTCATCTGTAACACTATACCCGGTTAGTTCACTCTTGTGAAGTCAGAGGCAGACCTACCAAGTCTCACGCATCAAAGGCTGAGATTTCTCACGCTCAAGCTCTTTCTTACGCCACATAAAATAAATAGATATATAAAACAAAACAAACAAAGAAAGAAAGAAACTAACAGATTTCTAACGTAAAAAAAAGAATCACATTTGAAACAACTTTTTTTTTTTCATTAGAAAAACTCAAAGAAATATCCTTTTTCACATTAACTAGATCAATGCTAAAGGCTGGGTACACCTTCCCCTCCAGCACCTCGACTATGGAAGCCACCTGAAGGGACACTGAAAAATATTTTTTTCTCGTCTCGAAATTTGAGTCGAAATTCACAATCATTTCACAAATATTCGTGAAATATTTGTGAATTCGTCGAAAAGTCATTTACGGTGAAATTGTGAACATGCAGATAATAGTTTTGTAATTCAAGAACTATACAGGCGAACAACTACAGCAATGCAATGAAACAATAAAACACGGGGAAGGAATGTAGAAAGGGATATCAAGATCAAGAAGTGGGAAGTGGTAACAATTTTTCTCTCTTTTTCTTCTTTCTTTTAAACAACAACAACAAGTGGGAAAGATGGGAAAATTTTCTAAAGAGAACCTGGGCCCCGTTGCTAGAAACTTTGCGTTTAAACGCAACTTGCAACTGATTGTCACTGGCCAATCAAAATCATTGTTGCATGCATGTCTTCTTAATAGGGCAGACCCTGAGCCAATCAGAATGGTTGTTTCAAAATTAGCAATTATTTGCAATTGATTGCAACTTTCTTGCAACGGGGCCCAGATCAGTTATACATTTCATTTTCATTTCATTTTCATTTATTGTTTCTGCATGGTACAATTTATAAACGAATCACTTTCGAAAACATACACATTGATTCATCATTAATCATGGCTGACTTTGCACATGAGAGGTGAGGAAATCATTGTGATAGAAAACAGAGATATAAATGGGGGGGGGGGGGGGGTCAAAGTACCCCCATACCGTAAGATCCCCAGTACGCCGGGCCTCATTAAACACACAAAGAAATCTGAACGTCTAATTCATTAAGGGAAAATGTTGAAAGAAGTCACAAAATCGAAGGAATGTTTTTGGCTGTTTCTGACAATCTTTTTAGTAGCTTTGAAACGCGAGAATGACAACGAACAGACCGGTGCGCATGTGATCAAAATATCGTACGTATCGTACACAGATCGGCTGCATGATAATTATGTAATGAGGGCGCCCTGTCGGACTGTCTATCCACAGGGTGGATTCCTAGCGCATTATGAACCCACTGAGGAACTGATGATTCATACAGTTCATCATAACTTGTATCTACTTTGTGCATACATCGTACATTATTTTCGCATCTTCATCTCATTGCTAGCGCCATCTGTCGGCAAACGCATATCCACCTTTACAAGTCCAGCACAATCTCTTAAAACATTGCAGCTTGCACATAATTACACCTAGACCATTCAACACTAGCTTATGACATTAAACAAATTTGGAATATTAAAAAAGGCATATTGAGCCATGCGATTGTATGAAAAAAAAATAAGAGTTTCTGCATGATGCTTAATCTTTCCTGAGTCAAACCTAAAGTTATTCAAGGGTGGGTCACTATTCAGAGCGATCACACGATAATAGTCATACTTTATACAAGGTTATAATGATTCTGGACAGAGGTCAGACATTGAAACAACACTAAAAGTTCCGGCATTTTCCTTCTGCGCAGTGCTGCACAGGAAACCGTTTGTTTTGTTTTTGTTTTTGTTTTTGCACCTACACAAAGTTCCTAGTAAAGTTTGGGAAGTGTGGATGCATAGAGATATGTACAGGTGAATAGCTACAATGTTAATTTTCATTTCAGTGGGGGCGCTGTGGCATAGTGGATAAGACTCCCGACTCCCGATCGGAGGACCCGAGTTCGAGTGCTTACGTCCTTTTGGACAAGATGTTTTTACCCACTGTGTCCCTCTCGACCCAGGTGTATAAATGGGTACCTGGCAACGCTAGGGTAATAACAATAGCAGGGCCCTCTGGTAGAGCAGTGGTAACACTGAAGAGGCTACCCTGGGTAAATAAGACCTTATTATTATTATTTTATTTATTCGATTAATTAATTGATAAAGGAAAGACGCCATATTTTAAGCTCCATCATAATAATCACTGATATACCCTCTGTCAAAAATTCGCAAGTTAGATATACCAAGGGAATACTGAAGAAAACCTAAAAAAAAAAAAACCAACAACATCACATTCTGAAATAAACATGGTGACGAATCGATCACTCATGCAATTTCAGAAGTTGAAGACCCAAGTCCGTGTCCCGTCGTGACGCGTCGGGCCGTCGTCTGCATGGTCCCAGCCTCTATCGTCCGCCGTGCCTTGGATGTTAACCAAAGACGTTATCTCTACTATCTTTGATGTTAACAAGGACTGTGGACAGTGTGTATGAACGCATTGCGTTTTCCTGTGCAGTCGGCACTCCAGGCACATAACGGGTTGACAGTTTATATTTTATTCCCCTCGCTCTGCTTTTTGCATTCTTCTTCCTCTCCCAACTCTCTCTCTATTTTCTCTCTTCTCTATCACCAAACTAAACTCTCAAAGAAAGAGAAAAACCCTACATAACGCTCCAGAAATGGCAAAATCGGAAAAGACATAAGGAAAATATAACATTTTGAAATTTCACATTTCTTCTGAAGACATTTCTTGACCAGTTCTTATGAACATTCAAATGAGGAGTTGATGTCATGCTCTCACAATTTTTAATCTACATTTTATATGGAAGTCGGAAAAAATCTTTATTTTTAGCTAATACAGGTAAAAGCACCCATACCAGTTACCAGTATGTACCTTTTTCATTTTGGGTTTTATATTAATGTACTGCTGAAATACGAGACTTTTGCCATTTCTGTATACGAAAGTGGGTAAGAAATTGTGAGAGCATGACATCATCAACTTGTGTATTTGAATATTCATAACGACTGCTCAAGAAGATAGTGTTTTCCGAAAAATTTTGAAATTTCAAAATGTCGTAGCTTCCTTATTTCTTATTCGATTTTGATCATTTTTTTTTGCACTGTTCTTTCTTATGAAATTGATAAAATTTTCGAGTGGATTATTTCTTTAACAGAGTAACCTTTCACCCTTATCATTTCATACAAGTAGGTCCTAGTTCTTTTCATAGTTTATCACCAAAGTTCAGTGACCTTTGCCCTTGAAGAATTTTGTCTTACATTAAATCAGAGCGACATAAAATCTGACAATGAGTTGAAATTCATGCAACATATCGGCTGCCTAACGGACAAGATGAAGCAAGAAAATATAAACTATTTTTCTTTTTAAAAAAATTCTCACGGACAACCTGGAAATATATCCGTTTTGTTCTGATGGCATAAACATTTTTATTTATTTATTTGTTTATTTATTTATTTATTTATTTATTTATTTATTTATTTATTTTTTTTTTTTTGGGGGGGGGGGGGGTCGATGATAGGTGTATCTTCGATTTTACTCAATTCACTATGTCCACAGATTATCATGGCGCATTTAGATACTAATCCCTCCATTGAGGCCGAGTCAAATCAGAGTGCTCCTTCTTTTTTTTTTCTTTCATTTTTTTTTCTCTATTTTTTGTGTTTTTATTAAGATGTCACTGGAAAACAAAATCACATCCGAGGAATCAAATAACAAATATTTGTGAGTCAAATATTTTGAGAGTAATCATCTAACTGTGATTACAAATTGCACTTGTGAAGTATAGATCCTTGTATGTTTTTTTCAACCTCATATTTTTCTCACCTGCAATTTTTTTTTTTTTTTCGTAGAGCTTTGAAAAGTGCGCACAAGCTGGGGCGTATTGGGGAAAAGCACGCAGAGTTGTACCTCATATTCTGCGGCAAGAGACGATAGAGTCCGTCAATAATATGTTAGCGCACACTTCCTTCAATCTCCAAATCCCGAGATAAAGTGATTTTAGTTTAAGAAATATGTTGAATCAATGAATGCGGTTGCACTGCAAATATCACAATTCACATAGCAAACTTGAATAGATTTAGAACAATTCAAGTAGTTCCAGACAATTGCTTCCTCTTATAGAACCAATGAAATCGAGGCTTCATGACGTCATAATAGTTTCTACCAGGAATTTAACATTGTAGCCCGCTATGCGGATGAATCGCAAAGAGGCTAAAAGCAGTGAACAGGCTCGTTGTTGTTTGCTTGCTGTGACGCCGAACGTGTAGTTTGACGTGGTGCTACGTAGACAATAAGGTGTCCATTCCCATCGCTTCTACGCTGTGACGAGAAATACGTAACCGGTAAGTACTTGCCAAAAACCAAAACACAAAAGCATGACATTCGCGACATGTCGAAGGGTGCATATCGTACCCCTTGTTGGGCTGCTCGATAATGTGATATTACGGACGATTGAATGATATTTGGTGGTGCATTTATGGTTGATATGTTATGTGTGAATGTTCGCAACCGTGTTGTGCATGGTGTAGTAGTTGTCGTTGTGCGTACATGTTGGAAGGACAATGGCTTCGTCATTTCTGAGGTGTTCATTTAGCGTGTAGAGGGGACGTAGTAGACGACGCATACGCGTTCATTTAGTGTGTGGCTTTGAGGCGATGCTGTGAGGCCACTGCGGCACTTCCTGCAACCTCTGCCCTGGGTCGTGGGTAGTGACCCCTGGGCCTACCCCATCCTCAAACTAGTTGCAGCTGTCGTAACTAACTTCAGACGTCCACTACCTATGTTCAGTGATGTTTAGCTCGTAAAATTAGATATGCGGTAGTTGTACATGACCTAAACAACACCCACCACGAGTGTATGTGGAGAAACCAAAATACAGTAGTCAGTACATGTGTGTGTGTGTGTGTTTAGTAACATAATTACGTTCATTGAGTGCATGAGGAACATACACTTACACACAGTGAAGGTACAGCCTACACAGGTCATCAGAGCAGACAGACGTGGTGCTGGCTCGTTCAGTGGCTGTCAATCATTTGTGCATAGACAAAAGACATTGAAAAAAACAAACAAAGCTGAAATAACGTCTATAGATAATCTACTTGTATAAAAGGAAAGAAAAAACCCGATTTCTGTAAACTGAAAGGAGGAACTTTTTGGCAAGGCTGCACGCTGGCACTGGTGCGATTGTCAGTAGCTAGTAAAAATCACCGTCATACCAGTAACTGTTGCAGGAATTTACCGGTAAAAAAATGAAAAGAGTGTGTACCCATTTAGCTAATAACTGTACTAATGGACAGGTTGGACCAGCAAAAGAAATGTGCAGCCCTGTCTTTGGTTAAAATATTACATTTCCAAAATTGTGTACTGTAATAGTGGATATTTTTGCATGACTTTTTTTTTGTTTTTGTTTTTTGTTTTGTATGTGTGCTCGGCTGAGTAAGGAGAGTTTTGTGTGTTTTTGATTTTGCGGTATCAAGACATTAACTGCAGGAACATGGCGGCAAAATATTTGCGTGCTTTTATTTTTGCGCTTGTTTCTAATTGCACGAAATGTGCGATAATTTCAACACCGAGAAAATTTCCACTTTTACAGTAATTCTACATTTTACTGTTAACATGATACATGTTTTATGTGGCAATGAATACTTGCTAGCTACCCTGTAGCAAGTGGACCAGCAGCTTAAAGTTCTCGCAGAACTTGCATATTAAAGGGCCAACTTCATGATGCTGGTGAAGTCCCTTCCCTTGCGTCACAACCTCTTCTCTACAGCCAGGGGATTTGGACTAGGGACCTCGTCTTATTCACTGAGGGGCAACAGTTCTTTATTTATAATAAAGAAGCCTCCCCTCCTTCGGCAGTCTTTGCTTGTGACCTATGAATTCTGTCAAAACAGTCCTAACACATACATGTAGTGGGTGGTTTCATACCATGAATTAAAGGGAATACCATGAATTAAAGGGGAATATCCACATTACATTTGATATGTTGCCTTGTATGAATTTAACAGAAAATCAAGATTACCGTATACTGTTGTTGAGTTACAATATGGGAAAAATCAGAAACGCATAAAAAAGCGATGAACTTTAGAAGTTATATAAAGAGCATGCCATATTGGCAACTCTTTGTGTCATATGCTTTCCACTTGGTTTGTAAGCCTACACAAAAATTCACCATTTTTTTTTTAAGAGAAAATTTCATCAGACCTGTTTTTCTTCAGCTGATGAGTTCTGTCTGTACTTTTGCATTTACAGAAAAATTGAAATTGGTGAAATTTTGTGTACAAAAACTAATACAGCCAGTGAAAGACATTAATACCTTTGTGTGTGTGTGTATATGTGAGAGAGCGTTTACCTGAAGTGCCAGGTTAAATGAAAAATGTATTTCTTTTTTTCAATTTTGTTGTAACAAAAATCCAGAATTTAAATTCATCTCACGAAAAGCAGGCATGTACACAGACTTGAGCAGGGATGATATCAAAAGACACTAACAGACGGGAGAAAAGAGCTCTTCTGCTGTGTGCATCAGTCATTTTACAGAGATGTGATTAGCCAAACATATTATCTGCACAATTTGCACATATCTATTTACTTACCAGTAAGTTTAGGCAAAGTGGAACAAAGGGGAAGAATGAAAGGGAGGAAAAACACAAAAATTAAGAGATTAGATGATGTTTTCTTTTGTAATTATATTTTTCAGACTTTTTTTTTTTTGAATGCTAGCAGCTGCAATGTGACAAATAACCTAAGACACAAGACTAAATGCCCTGTTTGTTGTGCTCATACTGTGCAGCCAAGTATTCGGTAGTCAAAAGCACATGGAGTCTATCATCACATAAATGTGAAAATTGTTTGTATTGACCCAAAAATATGGTCACTGTGGAAAGTATTTCATTGACTATGACTATTGTGAAAAGGGAGATCAATGGAATGTGGACTTGACTGCAATATTGAATTTCCATACAGTGTATTAGTGAATTTTGGTTTAATTTATTGGGATAGTTTTCGAATAGACTAATAACTTGCTAATTGATGATATCACTGATTACTTGATGAGTCAACCATTAGTGATATCAGAATAGAATGATGATAGCAGTTTAGAAAAGAGTTTCTATTGGTTTTCAGTTTTGCTTTGTGTTGTAAATGTTTCACTGAAGTGCTGCTCTCAAAAGTACTTTTCACCATACAAACTGTACACATGTACTTTACTTACATAGACATTGTGTGCTATTCCTTCTCTATCCACTATGAATTATTATGTGTATGATATTGGTGTCTAAAAATGGTGAACGTCTATCATGTTGATTCGACGGTCAATAATAGAAAAAGAACAATTGAGAAAAAATTTTCATCGAGAAGACCAATCACTTAAGAGTTAACTCAATTCACTAACAGATTTGGCTTCAATATTTCTGTAGCTCCATTGATTATGCAAAGGTCGAAATGGAAAACCTGTTGTGGTGCATATCGTACACTTGCACAACTAAAGGATTAAACTGGCCGCAATAAATGTGATTTCCAGTAGCAGTCTAGTGAGTTTGAAATTGATACAGGGGGAGAGTTTTAGGAGACGAATGAGTAATCCCCGGTTTCTAGAAATAACCGTGGCTCAAAGGAAACCATTCATTACAAGGAAGGGAAGAGGCGCACAGGAAAACACTGCCATGGAAGTCGAACTTACTCACGCTGGTCTGCTCAGCCAGTGGTATGTGGTGTGTGTTCAGACAGTGTGGGACGTGAAGTTACAGTACACCTTTGCGAACAGCAGGCCTCCCTAGCTCAGAAGTAGTACTCAATGTTCAGCATTTAAGTGGTTTGTTTTAGGATGAGTAACAAAAGAGGAGCACCCTTTGTGTGTTAATCCAGTCTTCCATGTTAGTGTAATATGCACTTTTCCTCTTTTATGTTAGTCTTACTGTTTCATTTGAAACTCTTCAGCTCCAGCATGCAGCAATTAGTGGCTGTATATCCCCATGAAACAAACTCCAGTGCAGTTCTTCATTTTGCCTGGACTAACAGATGACTTGCGAAGTACTGGAAATTCTTTGAGAATTATATATCTGCATCACTTGTCTTAAATGTCAAATCTTGGAATTATCTGAAGAGGATCTGCACCAAGAATTCTTATAGAGAGATGGATAGATACACTGTGTATTTCCAGGCCATGCACGTTTGTTGGCAAAATGTGAAGCATGAAAATGGAGAAGAGAGCTCTCTCCCCTCCCCTCCCCCAGGGTTCCCTACCTCTATCCTCCTGTGAACAGTATCCCAAGCTAGGACCATTCAGGGCCTGGTGTGGTGACAGGAGCACTGAGTGATGTCACCGCTTTTAGAACAGACGGGCTGAGCCCTCCCAGGGTCCCAATTACGCCAGCGAGGGAGTCATTTCCAGAGCTCCGTGCTGACTGGTCGGAAAAAGTGGGATTTTTTCCCTCTCTCTCTCTCTCTCTCTCTTTTTATAATGTGTTCACGAAGTCAAAGTGGAGTCAAACTCTACAGCTACTTACAATGTAATTTAGGCACTGGCGTCTTTCCAAGCAATTCCATTCTTTTACTGCTCAGGGGTGTTATCTTTCAGTCTGATCTCGGCAGTGCAAGCTGTTCCCTTAACCCTTTTAATGTCACAGCCAGGAAATGGTTTGCCATCCTTTGTTATTTCTACCAACAGATTTATTTGCATTTGAAAAATAGACAAAAAACAGTAAAGAGGTCACTGACATTTAAGTGTCTTTTTGTCTCATCTTCAAAAATGAGTGTAGTGTGTGTTGAAACTTTGGATTAATGATAGCTGGACATAGCAACTTATAAATTGTATTTTTAATATAAACCATAGTTAAAAATGATCTGTTCAAATGCACATCATGGGGAAATCAGGCATAAGAAGGGCAACCGTGTGTATCAACTATCTATCGCATGAAATCTGTGTGAACATTTTGAAGAATTCGGCTTTGCATCTGATAGTTAATACAGCTGTAAAGCTGGGTAAGAACCCAGCATGTTCCACCCACCTGAAATTTTAATATGGCCGTAGTAATGCAAAGTACATATAAATATTTACTGCATTCCGAGAAACGGAAAATCAGAGCTCCGCAGTCACTTGGTGACGAGCAATTAAAAAAAAATTGCTGTCATTTATCTTCCACATCATCGATATAGCCCCCAAGCTTTTCTAATTGGATTAAAAAGTTTTTGCTGTCATTGCTACCCTTTCCCCTTCATCGTCCCGCTGGTGTAGCTACAATATAGTATTCTGACGTCACAAGAAGAGTAAATTGGTGTCAACTATTCTAGTATAGCCTCAGACTAGTCTGAGAATCAGACATGAAGCTACAGTGCATGCACTGTGCTTTACTGCATCATTCATGCAGTGAAACCAAATTCAACATTTTGTGTTGGACAGACTTTTAATGCTGATAGTCTGAGCACAATGTACTTTAATAATCTTTTGTTTTCTCATGGGATGAGATAAATTGCAAGCTTCCTTCTCATCGCACTGTACATGTACATCGGGCTTCCGGATAGCCTGACCTACAATGCATCAATGTGCTTCAGAGGCTGCGTGATGTAGACTAGCCATTGTAGGTTATTCGGCAGCTGGCGTCCGATGGTGACGTCACTGCTACGTCGATTTGCTGGAGAGCCAGCCGAGGGCCGCTGCCTCATTCATGGAGAGCATCAGAGCCTTGGGGAGGGAGTTAATTTAATGGCATCATGTCTGAGAAAATGATGAAAGTAATTAATAAATGCCAACTAGGGATGCTGCGTGGATGTGATCATGCATTTTTGGTCGATATTACTTAAATTGGCCATACGATTAAGACCAATGTGGGGAAAGATTTAGAAGAGAAGACAATTTGACTTTGAATGTTGCTATCTCATGAAGTCAGTTATCATCATCTTTTAATGTCTTCATTTTTGGTACTGGTCAGTTCTAATGGAATGGAAAGCACATTTTGTAATACATTGTAAGTTTATAAAAGATATCAATTAAGGGTGTTACAACCATGGACATTTATTTTTTTTATTTATTTTTATTTATTATTTTTTTTTTTTTGCAAGCAACACAATAGACTGAGATCTGTGAAGTAGCTTTAATAGACAGACATTGAGAGGATTTTTTTTTTTTTTTTCAGGGAAACATCAACCAAACTAGGGATAATATGTAGTTGTACAAAAATATCAATTCTGAGTTGGACATAAGTACATGTTTTAACAATATATCTGTAGAATTTAATCTTTGCTCATTTGTGTTATGACCTTCAATTTGATATATTTGCCTCGTGAAATTTTGTGAATTGGATCGGATGGCCTTTTTGGTGGCATGGAACAACTGGCATTCTTTACATTATTGTGTAGACAAGAACTTTCGCGCTCATTTTAATTCTGCAAGTCGTATCTCGGCTGTCCCGAAATTTGCGAAATTAAAATGCACGCAAACATTCCTCGTTTTGCAGTAGTTCTTTAAAAGAAGCGACAAAAGCTTTAATTCTGGCATCAGCACAGGTGACTTGTTTGTGTACAATGTTAATGCTGTTTTGAGGTGATGATCCTACATGAGTGAGTTAATGTCAGAGCCTCAATATGAAAGTATGAGAGCTTTAAAGTTCTGCAGTTTTGTGACCTGCTGTTTGCTGAACAATGCTCAAGCATTCTTGTCAGCGAAGAAAATTTCATGGCATGATGTGCAGTGACATTTACAATGGGCTTTCTCTTGAAATTGTGTGTCACATTGAATTTTCTGCCTGCGAGGGAAGCTCAGAGGAGGGGGAGGGGGATGGGGATGTATCTGGGCAAGATATCAAAGGAAACACATTGTCTGGTTATATATTCTCTGTCCCCCCCCCCCCCCTCTACTTCTTGATGCTTAAATATGCCCAGTAACTTCTTCAAAAATAAATTCATCCAAAAAAAAAAAATAATTAGATTCTAAAGAAAGAGAAAAATATTCCCTACAGAATGATACAAAAATAGCAAAAATTGGATAAGAAATAAGGAAGATATGACATTTTGAAATTTCACATTTTTTATTTCAGAAAACTTTTCTTGACTAGTCCTGATAAGCAAGTTTATGATGTTATACCCTCACAATATTAAATGTATATTAATGCCATATCTTCCTTGTTACTCATCCGAACTTTGTCATTATTGTATCTTTCTGTAGACTACATATTTTTCTCTTTCTTTTGAAGTTTATTTATTTTTGGGGTGGATTACAGTCAGCTCTTTTCTCCCCCATCCCATAAAATGCAGTGGGATTTGTCTTCTTCCTCTACACCTCCTTCTTTTTTCTTCTTTATCTTGTTCTTGTTGTTCTCATTCTTCTCCTGTCATTATTGATTATTATTATTATTATCATTATCATTTTAAGTCATTATTATTATTGTTTTGCTATTATTTTCTTTATTGTAATCTATGCTTGCGGATTGATTTTTTTTTTTTTTTTTTTTTTTTTTTTACAATTAAAAGTTTGAATTGCATCAGCTCTCATCATGCTTTTAATAAATGTTCATACAGTGTAATTACCCACTTGATCTCCAGAAATATTCATTGAAAGTCAAAGGCCCAATATCGTACATGATGTTCAATGGTCTGAGAAGTTTTCACATCCTTTTCAACTTTGGCTTGAAATTTGTGAAAGGGATGGATTCAGATCTTTCGAAGAATATTGATGAATATTTCTGGGAATTTTGGCAGAATATGAAGAAAGTGACTGTTGTGTAGTGTGCATGTCTATGTAGTAACCAGGCAGAACTGTATCTTTATATAGCAATCAGGGGACCGCTGAGCTAAGGAAGACCTTTGTTGAAGGACGAGTCCACTTTCACAGACATGTGGATTGAGTGAAGGCAACACAACAGTGAAAGTTTGGGGAAAATCAGACAAATTAATTCAAAAGTTATGAGTTTTTAACATTTTTGTGCAATCACTGCTGGATGAGAAGGCTACTATGGACAGTGTATGTTGTCACATGCGTACAACGATATAAGGAAAATATTTAAAGAGAATTTCACAAAACTTTACTTTTTGAATAAACTGCACATTTCTTCGAGTAGTTACTGACGTATGTTAAGGGTAATATTATTCCCTTTACCTTGTGAAAGAGAGAAGTCAAGCGTTCTTTTGTTACGTGAGAATGTAAAAATATGTTGAATTTTCTTTATACATTCTTTATGTGGTTATACACATGTGACATCACAAGCTATATCGTAGTCTTCTCATCCAGTCATGACTGAGTAGAAACTTCAAAAATTCATAACTTTTGAATGGATTGTCTGATTTTCCTCAAACTCTCACTGATGTCTTCTACTAATATTGTTGCATTCACAAAACCCACATGTCTATGAAGGTGAACTTGTCCTTTAAATTGCTCTAAAAGCACATAAATACCTTCAAAATGCCTACAGCTGTAAAGCATGCATACAGAGAAAGCAGCTACAGCTGTGAATAAAAGCAAGTCAAGATATCCTAGCTCTCTGTATTGTTACCTTGCTTTTTTGTTTATTTCATCCCTACAAGTGTGATCGTTGACTCTGTTTGAGTCAAGCAGGTAACAACCAAAGCATATTTTTTTTTTCTTCCTCAAAGGCAAAAGACAGTAAGACCTTCCTCCAAAGTTTATAGACGCATAATGTAGACCGTATGCCACAGTTGACATGCAGTCAATGTAATCACTGTTATATTGAATATTTCCCAGAATTACAATGTCTTTCAGAACAAAAATAGATTTGGTCCATTCATCATAGCAGGAAGCTTGATCATCTCTCATACACTGCTGATATACTTAAAGTGATACAGTTGAATGCTGTAATAAAAATGCCCTTTAGGATACTGATCTATGAATATATAATGCATATCTCATGGGAGTGTCCGTACTAGCCATTAAAACAGAAACACAGTGTGAAAGGGTCAGTGTGAAAGGGGTTGTGGAAACGGCGCTTTTCAGTGCAACACGTACTCAGCATCGACGCATGCTGACACACGTGACTCAACAACACAGTTTGACTGCAGGGATAAAGCTTGATGTCAAATTCACAATCAAGACGGAATGCTGAGTAGCCTCTGTGCTTTGGAAACTCTCAACAGAGAGTAACCCTTGGAAGTTTAAGAATTATTTTGAATGAAAGCCGTTAAGATTTGGGGATGGAGACTAATAATAGCTGGCCAACAAATGGCTAAAGAAAGTTGGTCTTTGTCAGTACTGAAGATTAATGCTGCGTAAGTCTTTCTGGCAAGTTAGGGAAGTCAAACACAAAATATAGCAGTTTGAGTCATGTTTCAACTGCTGTGAGGTAAGATGATTATTTATAACAGTAAGGTTTCCGTGACATGGACATTTTTGACATGTTGTGAAAATTGAGATCACTGTGTTTAGCCAAATTTAGGTTGACACATTTCAAATCTCTGCAGAAAAGTCTGTCTGAATAAAAAGAAAAGATGAATACATCCTAATCTTGGTTTCCCCCCAATGCTTTGATTACTTGTTACTCCAGTGGAACTTGAGTGGAACTCTCCGTAATGTTAAGTTTGCCTCCATTTCATGTGAGGTTTGTAATATGATACACCAAATCAGCAATTACAGCATATGAAATACTTTTATCTCCAACTATAAAGCAAAGTCTATCTTTTTAAAGCTGAATTTCACAACAGGGTGGCAATGAAAAACTGGATGAAAGATACTGCCACTGAATAGTTTAGTGACTTTTTGAAATTTAAAGATATGAAGTGTGTGTCTTGGTGGTTCTTTCTGTCCTGGTGCATCAGTTCTATGGCATTTTGAGGAAATAAATTTCTTGAGAGTTCTCAGCAGATATGAAGTATATTTTCCCTTTTCTTGAAGCTCTCAATCACAACTTCCATCACATTTCTCCACCATTGCCATCTTGTTGTTCTCTATGATTTCTAGTGTTTAGCAAAAAGGCAAGAATTGCTGTACGCTGATCACATTTTATTTTATTTTTTATTTTTTTTAAAGCTGACAAGTGTTATCAAGTAGAACAGAGATGTAGGGCATCATGAAGGGAAAGAAAAACACCCTCTAAAATCAATTGAGTATTAAAGATAAATTGTCTGCCATACCAGTATAACGGCAAAGAGTTGTATTTTTTGTTTTGGTGACACATATTCTAAGGAAACATGTCAACTTTTAAGGTAGGCTTACATGTACATCATCTCATTTTTTGTTTTTTGACTCATTGCTGACTAAAATATCTCAATGTCCTTTTAATTATTAGCTGATATGTAATTGATACCCATTTCTTTTCTTGTAGATAGGTAAAAAAAAAAACAGCAATCAGTACTCCTGCAATGTCTTTTTTTCTTTTTTTTAAAGTCTGCACAAGGAGGTAAATATGACAAAAATATCCCTATTGACATTGAAGTGGACCACTGAAAATTATTATTGTACCTTGACATACAGCATAAGTACCAGAGGTAATTGACAGGTATCTTACTAATCTGTACTTCGCTGTAAGAGGTAATTTATAGAGTACAAGAGGGGCTGATAATTGAGATTTTATCCTTCACTGGAGGAGATAATGCATGGGTCAGAGCTAAAATATGAGATTACTGTGGCCTAATCAGTGTGACAGTTGATATCCTCGCAGTGTACATTGTACTTTATGCCGGTGTCTCCCCCAGCCGAGCAGTCCTTGGAGGTCAGGCCGCCTAACTAGCCTGACGTCACGGGACGGCGATGGTGGCCGACAGACCCCTGGCTACCGCTGCTCCCGTCACGGCTCCATTAAATGGCAGTGATGTCATCACTGACGTAGACTGTTGAATTTGATGAAGTGGATTGTCCAGTCAGCCAGAAGGGGTTAATTCATCCTCTTTTTGAGTTTAATCTTCTTGCAATATTGTGACCCTCCGTGTTTGTCTTGGAGATAGTTGCATCTCCTGTGGTAATTCCTGGAACAAAAATTGTTTTTACTGGAGATAACCCTATCTTGTTTGATTTTCTTTTTATGTAAGACAATGGTTACATACACAATGAAGTAAAAAAAAAACACACAATAAAACTAAAACTTCCAGATACACTTTTTGTACTGACTGTCAATGAAAGAATATTCATAATGCTTTATAGTGAATTAGTTTCGCCTTTTAACCATCATTTCGGTAATTACGATTTTTTACAGACCTGTGTGTTATATATGACCACTGCTCTGAATACCCCTTTGTCATTCATCATCACTTCTGTTTTTCTCCTTAAAAACTATTGTATTAAAATCACAATTTTTTGACATTTTATAAATCAGAATTTATTTTGTGTTCATGAAATACACAGCAAATACAATGTAGACAATATGGTTTGCAGAGTGCTGTTATGGTTAGGTGATTTATGTTCAATTTTATCTTTTTTTTCTTTTTTTTTTGAAGGGGGGAAGGGGATAACTTTATGAATTGCTGGGGGTGAAGGGATACTGTAGGTTGTTAACATGCCTGGAATAAATACCTAGGCCCTACTGGATATTCCGTCTAAATCGTGATCTCTAGAATTTCATAGGCTCTCTCGAGTGTGATAATATTTTCATTCAGATGTTGTAGCCTACAGTCACATCCTTTTGTGCGATGAAAAAAATCTCCCCAGAATGGACGGGCAGCGAAAAAAGGCAGAAATGAAGGAAGAAGAGCGCGATGGAGAAGCTCTTGTGTATGGCAAGGCACGATCAACATCTTGTTCGTCTTTGCGCAAATGTCATCAGGCGAAGTTAAAGGTCATTCCTGCTGCTTGATGCATTCCTCATATTGCCCCCTTCTCACTCCCTGGCAAATTTTCCCCCTTCCTCTATTATCAATCTGACAAAGGAGTTGGCACAGTTTTATGATATTTAATGCTCTAGCAATTGTGAGAAATATCAGCAAAGTGTTAATCTGTTTTAATGGCTTAGATGTCTTTCTAATTTGATCACCTCCCCCAGTCTTCACATGAACCCCAAATAGGTTGATACATTGTACGTATGTACAGTCTGTGTCTTGCTGCATTTCAACATACATTGTGTTTATGCGGGCCAATGGAGGTTTTAAGCAAAATATTGATTTGATGTAGGTTGAACTTTCTATGCAGTGAAGTTGCCTGTGGAAGGTCATGAAGACACAAAGTCATGGTAACTGCCCACTCGTTTTATTGCCTTAGCATCATCAGCAATTTGGGCATATTTGGTGCTAGATTTAAACACAGGAAGTGTACATAAGGTCTCCATCAACTTCATTTGCAGTAAATGGTACTTTATCTCTCCGTATTCCACCTAATTTAATGCCTCTCCCATTTTTTGTTTTTTGTTTTTGTTTCACTGAATATTTCATTGCATTTGTCACCATTCACTTGTACTGCTGTTCAGGGTCATGTGACACCATACTATATGCAGCCTAGATGAATGGAACTGAAGATGGGAATAACAGTTGTTGAGCCCTGTATAAAAGTTACAAGCGCATCAGATTGTATGCACTATGTGTACAATTCATGTCCCTTTATATATGCTCTCTACACTTAAAAAGGTTCCCTGAATTACAAATTTGTGTTGATTTATGATACCCATAACATCACTTCTGCAGTGACACAAATATCTAGAAACATTCCATATATTTTTCACTAATTTTTCCTCTATTTTTCTTCAGATTGATTGGATATGCCCTCAAAAAAATCCTTCCAAACCAATATTTCTATTGTGACCTCATCTGTCAGTCATTGCTAAAGTACTCATCTGTTTAACAAAAGACATTGGAATGCATCTTCCCCTCAACTCAGCATTTAACTTGCATGTTCCCTCGCCATGTCTTTTGGTAGTCACATTAATATAACAGAAACCAGTACTTTAGCAATGATTGACAGATGAGGTCACAACAGGAATATTGGTTTGGAAGGATTTTTTTTTTTGTGTGTGTGTGTGTGTGTGTGTGTGGGCGTATCCAATTAATCTGAAGAAAAATAGAAGAAAAATTAGTGAGAAATATATGGAATGTTTCTAGATATTCATTTCACCACAAAAGTGATGTTGAGGGTATCATTTACAAATCAAAACAAATCAACATGCATTAATTGTATTTCACAGAACCTTAACTACAGTGCATTATACAAGATGTAGTCTCGCTATAGCGAGGTCAGATATAACGAGAATGTGCTTTTAATGTGGGAAATTGTTCAGTCCCGATTTTATTCTCTGTCTTAACCTTGATGGAAATTCAGAGTTTCTTTCATTGTAAGAAAATTTTGGCACAAAAACAAAGAAAAAAATGATTTGTGTGGATATAAAGGGCAAATTTACAGTCACAAACCAAACTGTTGGCAAAATTGTGTGCTGTGTCAAAACCTGCAAATTACCACTGTCTATACTAGTCTGTGTGCTTGGAGTAATAAAGTGATTAAAAAAATGTTCAACATTGTGTTTTGTAGAAAGTTTTACCATTCAGATTTCAGTGAACACATGATGTTGCATTATGCTTTGATGAAGACTATAAAATGGTCAAATAGAACCACATCAAATCAAGGTATTATGGGTTGATCATTCTTTTTTTTTTTGGGGGGGGGGTGGGAAGGGAGGAAATGAACTTTATTGAGCATTTCTTCTTTCTTCTGTCAAACTCGTGGGAAGGATTCTTGGCAGTCGCCAACTCCATCATTTCCTGAATCGGTGTCTCAGCGTCCTAAATTTAGTCGTTTCCCCGCGCTCTGCTAGTGCAGGACTCTGGGAATTTTTCTTCTTGCTTTTCTCAGTCTCCTTTTGTCTGCCGCGGTTTATTTCGGTGCGGCTTGTGCTGGAGGTGGACTTGCACTTGTAGTGTGGCAAATTGAAAAAGGGGGATGGGATGGGGTGTGTGTAAATATGCGGCTGTTTGGATAAAAAAAAAGGGGGGTTTCTTAACTCATGCCCCATTGCAGTTAAAGGCATAATTGACCATTTGCAGATGAAACAAAAACCCAGCATTAGTGCGTCAAATTACATGTAGTTCTAAAATGTGAGTTAGGAATAGAAACAACCAATGTGAAAATTTGAATCAGTGCTGAAATCAATGTTACGTATTGTTAAATATACCAAATGTGAACAAATTAATGATAATGTTCCCAGACTAAACCATCTACAGTTATGGTTTATTGAAAAAAAAAAAAAAACATAACAGTGATATCTCCTAATATTTTATTCTTTATTGCAAAATTTTTATATGCTAGGATGTTTTGTGATAAAACTGACCTACAATTGTACAATGTGCACATTATAAAATGTGATGTCTTGAACATTTTTTAAATCACTGCTCCCAAAGGTAAATGGGGCCTTTAATATAATTGGAAGGAAGTACAATGTACCACATTGTATTATGGTGGCCAGATTTGAAGTACCGGTACAACTTGTACAAATGTAAAATTAATTTGTAAAATTAATAGTCAGGAGTTACAATGCTCTGTGGCACTAATGCAGTCTGGTTGATGATTATGTGATATTTTCTCTCTTTTTTTTTGAGGCTGGTAGAGTTTGAATTTTTCTGATTTTTTTTTTCTTTTTTCAGGTCACTGTATAAAAAAACACAATGTACACACACGATGTACATCATAGACACACACACACATACATGTCTATGACCAACAAGAGCGAGCCTGTTGAGAATCGGATAGAAATAATTCAATTTGTAGTTTTATATTTGGAGCTTTCAAACAGGCAAAAATGGTCAGTTTAGGATGTGTGGCATTGCTGCTAATATTGTAATGCTATGTTGGTTCAATTCAGGGCAAGCTGAACTGTAGATTGTTACAGATACAGACTGTTAAATATAGATCAAACTTCTGATAACTGCATCAGTGCCGTGTTTACATAGTACTGTACTGAGACATTTTTTTTTTCCCCCCCCATGTGTCAGGTGAATGTCCTTTCTTGAAGAAAAAACATGAAGATTTGAGCACGACCTTTACTCCATGAAAATAATGACTTGCAAGAACTTGTCAAGCACTAATTCTACAATACCTAGTGAGATGCTAGAGAAACGACTTGAAATCCTTAGCTTGTAGCAAAAACAAACGAAAACGACTCGGGAAGAGTAGATAAATTTGTGTAAGAATGAGATTGATTGAATGAGCTTTCCTGAAATTAAGTCTTTTAAGATTCAACAGATGTCTTTGATAAGGGTGACTTTCTAATATAGACCCTATGCACTGTACAAATTTGTTATGTGCCTATAGTGATAGCCATAATCTGAGAAAAAATTATTTGATTAATGACCTGGAAAGTGAATGCATACTGTAGTGAGACAGGTTTTTTTTTTTTTTTTCTTTTACAGAGACCATGACAAGAGACCTTATTTATGATCGAAATTTTCCATACTTTTTGCTACATTTTGTGTTTTTATGGATGCTATCGAAGTTATTTCTTTCCCATACATGTCACAAATTGTGAATGATAGCCATTGAGACAAGAGGATTTGTTTGTTTCTCTCAAGTTCGAGAAAACTTGAACCTCTAGTTGCCTAGCATTGTCTTCCACTGGAATTGTCAGAAATCTAATATCAGGATAGCGGGTCTTGAAATTCAGTGGTACCTTCACGTTCTAGAAAGAGAGCACACTGAAATTGTAGGTATATAGTTTAAAGAAAAAAAAAAGGGTAGAGGAAAAGAGGAAAAGAAATAGAAGACACAGCCACAAATAATTTTCCTACTGGCATACGATTCCAGAGTAGAATCCCTGAAGTCAAACAGGGAAGATTAGAAGTGGCGATGGGATGCATTGTAATTGTGATGTTTATCACGTCACATGGACCGTGAACTAGAAACACCAACACCCTATGAACTCGGAAAAGTGGTATTCCACCGCACGTGGACTGACACCACGGCCGATCGGCACTGTTTTGACTCAGACGACGTGTCGTGCACGTGATATCTCTCTCCGCCGCACTCCGCTCCCATCCCCGATCCCCCTTCATCCCGCTAACCTGTTGTCATATTGACATCATCGGTGAGGGAGATGAAGTGTTGGGGAATTGGCATTTATGAGTGAAAGAGCGAGTGGGCTGGGAAAGAGAGAGGGAGATTGTGGAAGGAGAGAGAGGGGGAGGGGAAGAGATAGATAGATAGATGGATGAAGACAGTGATGCAGTGATGACACGGGCAAGAGACTTTGATTACATTGCAGCACGTCAGCATCCAATGAGGTAGGCAGACTTTGGCTTTTTTGTGATTTGCAGTTCTGCATGTGGTATAGGGACTCGCTCTCGGGGGCTAGCTAGGTGAGCTGGTGGTCGTTCACTACGTCCATCTCTTGCTCGGCTACATGTGTCTTGACAGTGCAGGAGGGGTCATTTGCTGCACAATACTAAATCTGATATTTTTTCATTTTTCATCATGTGTTACTATTTTAACATCGTAAGCCATTTTGATTGAGTTGTAAATGCCCAGTCATTGGTTCTTATCATCTAAAATGATTGGTAGGCGTGTGTTTAATCTCTGTATTCCTTTTTCTGTGTTAAAATATATGCAAGAGTTCTGGCTTTACAGTGCTTTTTCTGTGTGTGTCTTTGTTGTGTGCACATATAGTTGTAGATGTGTACAAGTATACATGTACAAGTGTACACATGTGTGTGTGTGTGTGATGTGTTGACGTTTAACACAAACTCCCACACATTAAACCTTGCATGTACTGTATAGACCTACTTACTTTCAGAGCAAATAATCCCTTGACCGAATTGCATTAGTCATTGAATGCTCAAAGATTGTACATTGTGCTAAAAAAAAAAGTCCTTCTTCACTGTATTGGGTGAGTATAGATAATATGTTTTGATGCTCCCTGAGTATTTTTGAATTTGCAGAATTGTGCTATGAAGTATTGATGTTTTAATGTAAAAGAACATTTGGAAGAAAAAAAAAGTTGTCTTTTTCAACACAAAATACTTGTATGTAAAAGTGAATTTGTCCATTTTTCAAACAACAGTTTACAAGATTCTTATGTGAATAAAATGTGTGCTGAGCTATGTCAAAATGATATTTTGATGTCCATTTTAAGAGGTCTGGGCATAACTTTCTACATGTTGTAAATGTATGTACACTAAATTTGTGAAGGGATTATAAATACAATTCTGAGTACAAGTACAAATAGTGTATAGCACAGCTATGGGGATGGTCTATTACCGGTACATCTGTATGCTGATTGTCACTTTAGGATTTTAAGGATGTGAAACAGAAGGGCATTTCCACAGTAAAAGGGTATATTTCACTTCAGGGATGTTGATACTTCATTTCCTGTTTCCAGTGTGCATTACCCCCCCCCCCCCCCCCCCACATACAATACCAAATTAGAACAATAGTGAGTGATCATATTGCCCCAAAATCCTTCTAAGAAGCAATCTATTGAAATGTTTGCCCCCCCCCCCCCAAATAAAAAAAAATGAAAAAAAAAATGGGAGTAATGTACATATGCAACACTGGACAGACATCGTGCATTACCATATGGAGGTCAAATAATGAATGCTCATTGAAACTTTGTTTTTCAACTGAATGGCCTAATATTAATTTGAAAAGATAATAAGAGTTCTAAAATTCTATTGGACATTGTGTTTTATACCATGCTGTAGTGTGTAACACACAGTGCATAGCATGGACAGTCAAAACTGTTGCATTTTTGTCTGTCCATGTTCTGTACATTACACACTAATTAAGCAATTTTAGGCAAAGTTACCTCTCAAAAAGTGTTATAAAAATTTGTATTGTATGTGGGGGGGGGGGGGGGGGTCGCTTATTGGAAACAGAAATAAAGCAACATCCCTGAGATGTACCCTTTTACTGTGGAAATGCCCAGATATTATTCAAAACCACATTGCATACAGGATGGGGAGCTCACAAAAAAAAAGTTAATTTAGATTGAAAAGGATCATGATTTCAAATTGGCATGTTGGGAATCTGTGAAGTCTTTGGAAGGGTATGGTTAAATTTTGGTGAAAAGTATGAATTGGCACTGGCTTTTGGCAAATTTGTTAGCTGATCTGCTTAGCACAATATTGAGGTCTCGTGATCTGTTCTGCTGGAAATTGAGGAGTTTCAGAGAACCCTTTATGCGTGATTCTTGGGACAGGTGCTACATAATTTCTTAATTTCACATCAGAATTTCCTTTGGTCTCGAGGGGGCATTTACACATTGTACAAGGGTGTAGCAATCAATTCGATTCATTTGTGACCCAGTCATGCCCATACATGTACATGCATGTTGTTTAATTTTGTTGCTCCAATATATCACGAAATATGATTGAATAATTAATTGATTCAATCCATCTGAAAAAAAAAAAATATTTGTGTAAACTTAACATCAAGGTCTGAAATAAGTTGTTGAAACTTGTCAAAATTGTTCAGATCAAGACATCCAAGAAGTAAAATAAGGCATCAGTCCTCTGACTTTGAAAGGGTTTTTGAGATAGTAATTCAAAGTACATAATTTGTATGCACAGTTTGATAATAACATTAATTAGAGCTGTTGGCACACATGTGTACTCTAATTGCAAATTCATGAATTTACTTAAGTTGTAGCGACCTTTCAAAATCTACTCATCTTCAGGGAGAGCTAGTCAGTTCTTCATCATTTTTATTTGTATGTAGAATTTTAAGGTTGGAAAGTTTCATTAAAGAATGAAGGATTTTTCCTGCGTGAAACAGGGTGTGTTTGATACAGTGTGGGCTTCAGCATCAAAATGGGCATTATGTGAATCACTCTTTCATGTATTCATTGTGTAGAAACCAGAAATTAATTTCACTGTGCTTGTACTACTAATACTTTGTACATGGAGCAAAATGTTGACAAACTTGTTTTTTGTTTTCATTGTGATGTGTATATAATATGTCATGAATAATCTATTCATTCCACAAACCACCAGTTACACATTAATTAGTAAACAGTGGTTACAGAAATGCATTTAGCCTGTATCATGCCATTTTTTTTTTTTGCTACAAAAAGGGAGGAAAAAAAAATTAAGGATAATCCTTTGTAACAAGCAATCCATGATTTTGAACATCAATGATAGACAAAGAAATTTGGTATGGATTTATCAACAATTTACAAATTTTGTGTAATCTTAGCAGTGAGCAGTCAGCTGTAAAAGAGTTAGTGCTTTCCCAGATCCCTTCTATTGTCTGTAACAAGGTTGGATATCTGTGAGCAGGAAACTCCTTCTTTTAGCGAGAGAGATGTAGCACTGATCTATTTGTAGAAGGCACTTTTACATCCATCTGAAAACCAAAACAACATCACGAGTACCAGCCAAATAAGTTCTTGTGGAGCGCGGGTAAGGTGGCAATGATATAAAGAAAAAGAAAATCATTGTTACTATTTGCTTCTTTTTCTCTCTCTCTCTCTGAGGGGGTAATTCTTTGGGCGTAACCGTCATTCACAAGAGAGTATTTCACATTGAAATTTCATTCTTTGTGTGTGTGTCTTGTCTACCTACCCCCTTCCAGGTATATCCCCCGACAGCTTGGCGTCTAACATGGACGGCGTGGAGGAAGGCAAGGTAGCCGCACAGGAAGAGAATGGTGCTCAGGTAAGAGGGAAAGATCCGCTCCAGCGGGGACGGGAAGTGGGGAATGAGGAGGAATGGAGAAGGGAAACAAGATTTGGATTGGGTTGAGGAGGGATGATAAAAGGTTTAGGATGAATCCACTGACACCCCCCTCTCCCACTCCAGCCCTACCCCGAAACTAAACAATTTCAGGAGGTCCAAAGTGTCATTTTGTGGAGTTAACAGGAGATGCTAGATTAATGTGTCTTGAAGCAGCTAGAATTACCACAACTAGAGTCAAAATTTGATCCCATTGGGGGCTGTATGGAGGAAATCATCTATATTTGCATGTCGTCTGGTCCTGTTCTGTCTGGAGAAAATATTCATAGTTGTCTGCCTGTATTGGGCAGATTGGTAACTTATTTTTAGTCTGTGCCTAACCCCTTTAATAACTTGAAATTTATACATACACCCTTTCAGATATGGGATTTAAACTTTGCTCTTTCTCATTTCTTTCATGTGTGTGTGGGATTAAACCAGTGACAGGTGGCACATCTCTACCAAATTAAAAAGGAGACAGGTGCACACAATGTCACTTTGTGAACATATGGATACACTTCATTATATTATATCTTTGCAATATTAGAAATCAAACAGTAACTAGTCAAGTGTTTATTACAGAGCAGTAGTGTTATTTAGAAATTATGAACATAGACTGTTGATTTGGGGCTCAATGATGGTGGAGACTAGTTTTCAACACTTATTGTTAATGTACTGAAAAGATAGATAATTTGAATGGCTCTTACAAAATTTCGTGAAAGAAAACCTCACAAAAAACTTTGTAAAAGTAGGTTGTGGGTGGACTTACATCGCAAACCCAAATATTTGTCAAAATTTCTGTGTAGTACTGTGTCTGTGTTTCTCCCCAATTAATGTGAGATACTGAGCTGTGTATCTGTGTTTTCATTCTTCAAGTTCTCCCCTTTTCTCTGGCTGTGTTTACATACGTGTGCCCACGATGCTGTTTACACTTACAGTTGTTTTCTACCCGTGCACTTGTCCGTCTGCGTGTACCACCTACGTTGATATTGCCTCGCTATATTCAACAATAAGTTGAATCTGATCAACGACTCCATTCAAATCTTTATCTTCTTTCGTCAAGGAGTTGTTTTCTCTGTTCAATCCCACTGCAATATCATATTTCATCAATGTATCTGTTATGTACGTAGTTCATGTTCTGTTTTTATTACCTCTTTCCTACTGTGCCTACAAACCAGTTGTTTTCAGTGGAAGAGTAAACCTGTTCATGTTTTTGAAGTGGTACATTCTAAATTCGCATGGACTTTAATAATAGAAGAGATTATTTCAAAACAGCTGGCTGATATGTTGACAACATCAACAATGGATAACTGACCAGTAATCGAGAAAGAAGCATGTTGCAGGGGACCTTAATGAATCTTAATATTGTATTCGACCAACATGATATCATCTCCCTGTTTGCTTACGTTGAGAACTAGATTGTATAACATGTTTGCTTGCGGAAAGATGCTATTCAACATACAATACACAGTGAAGTGTTCATACAATTGCACACTTTACAAAGATGAGCACACAGTGTGGTTCTAGGAAAGACGTGTCCGATTTTCATGCAGTATTGAAATGGCTGCCCGTCTAATGTTTCTTTCTTGTTTCCATTTAGATCTAAGCATATTTTCACAATGACCATCAACATAAACAAGTGTGATGCTCAATATTCAGATAAACCAGGGCATTGCATGAATGCAATTGTGTACATGTTGTCAGTTTTCAGACAGCCACATACACGTATGCAGTGGTCGAAATGAAGAGAAGAAAACAGTCACAATGAATTCTAAATACACTTCAAGCAGAGAAGGGTGAACTAAACCAGAATGGACTGGCTAGTGTCTTTTTAACCCGTTGAGGACGAGTCCCGAGTATACTCGGGCAGGTGTCTATGGGAAATGCGTGTTGAAGCAAAATTAGTCCATCCTCAAGGGGTTAAAGGGGATTTGAATAGCACACTGCTCTATCTCTTTTAAAGGTAATTACGTGAAATGACATTGATAATGGAGTCAAAAGGACAATTTGGTAATATACTTAAAAGTAAAAATTTGAAATTTAAGAATGATGTCACTGCATTCTGTGCAATGTCATTGAAGTTTAGCTTGAATATTACACAATTTGTGTTGATATAAAGCAAATACATTCTTTAATGATTAGCACTGTTTAGAACTTTAGAGGGTTTGTATGAAAACTATAATCTGTGCACCTTCCCTAAAGGTTCTTTTCTTAAAATAGCATTTGAATAATAATGGAAAATGTTCGGAAACTCTGAATGCACATTGTGCAAATTACCGTATGTTAGAAAATGGGAATATGAGTCAAGATTATCAAGATTTGCAAGATTATCTCAACTGAAAGTGTAGAAATGGAGAGAAAAATCTTGCTTATTTTCCATACGTATGTACTGATTGACTTTGCATAGCTGATCTCTAATAAAAATGTGTGTCCTGTTGTGTGGAAATTTGATATATGAAAAATGTCATGCTGAAATACTGTACTTTCAGTTGCATACATTACTGTGCTTCTTGTGTTTGCAATGAATTGTTGAACATGATGGTATACATTATTACGTGCATGGTACGGTTGATGTGTGGTATCATTCCTTTTCTAACCTCCTAACAACTTTATTTAAATATATGCTTCTTGTGTATACTTCTTTGATATCATATGCATCTACTAATCATTGCTAACATCCATCTCATTATGCTACACTAATACTCAGTACCCATTCTCACCTTTCGTTTCCTTATTTAATCACAATTCTACTCTATGATAATGGTTGTGTGCAGTGCAGTGCATGTTCCTATTAACCCTACATTTTGGTGATTGACAAAACCAAACGTGCCATGCTGAGGTAGGACCCCTTATAACTTATAGCTGCTATGCCAGCATCAACTTCATCAACACCTGGCAACCTTAAGCTATTGTACCACAACTGAGGCAACTTCAGCAACAGATCTAATCAAGAAACACGCCTGCACAGCTGTAAATTTGGCATCAGAACATAGTAGGAGAGGCGGGGATGCATCAAGACTATAGTGGGTGGGTACAGGATAGCGTATCATGCAATAAGTGCTTTAGCAGTCAGTTCCTTCTCGAGTGTGAAGAAATAGCTCATTCACTTCAAATTCTTGCTCGAGTGTGGAAGATGATTTTCAATGAAATGCATCAAACAGATGACATTGCACTGCCATTGTCAGTAATAGAAAGGGGGGTTGGGGGTGGTGATGGTGTTGTCACACCATTACAGTACAGTTTGGCTCATATCCACTGATGTCTAGTGAATTATCTTACAAAACGGTGGGAAAAACTGAGGAAACCCGCGAAATGGGAAGAGGAAACGTTTGACGTGACCCCATTTAGGAAGGTCGATGCTCTCCCTCTGCTAGACGCTGCAGAGTTTTGAGATCCATCCAAAATTCTGTTTGGTTTCACTCTTTGTTCCCCCTTCCCAACAGGTGAACGCCTCGTCACCTGTGCCGGTTACCGTGGTGATGGCGGCGTCGACGCCTCTCAGTCAGGCGGTGCCTGTCCAGTCTGTCATTCAAACAAACCACCAGCAGTCTGTCATTCAACCCACACCCATAGTCCAAGTTCAGGTTGGGACTGATTAAAGATAGAAGATGCCATGCAAACTATCATGCCTTTGAGCTCATTGTCATTGTGTGGGATAATTTGCCAATATCTAAAAGTAGATGTCACTGCAAAAGTCAGAAAAACAAAAACAAAAACAAAAAGCAAATGCAACAAAACATGGCTAACCAAAGCTTCAGGTAAAAAAGGGATTAAAAAAAAAAAAATTATTGTCGCTTTTCTAGTTTTAGGGAAGCCTGTACTGTGAAGTGTGATGTACGTTGCACATGTAGGTGCTTCAGTTAGTCTTGTCCCCAGCCTTGAACGATGCTTCATATTGCTGAAAAGAGCTTGTACACGTGCTGATTGCCCATACATACCACCTTCATAGCAAGTGCTTCCAAAATACATCATTATTTTTTTTTTTTCACACCTTTGCAAGCAAGAATGGGTATGATTAGTGGATGTAGAATGTAGACTATAGCTGCTTAGTTTGCAATAATACCTGCCCACCAACCATCCCTTTCCCATCTTTCCCCAGCCCTCTATCATTTGTGTGTGATGTTTTGTAGCTGCTGTGAATTGGACAGTATAGACTTGTAGACCCTGCACTCCCACGATATGGCAGTCCTGCTTGCATGCTGTTGCTTTGGGCAAGGAATATTACCGTGGGTACGCACTTTGAATCTCCTAATAATGTGGTTCCATAGGTTGTAGTTTGAACCACACACACAGCTTAATGTCACCAAAAAAGTCCTACTGAAAGATGTGCTCTATCATAGAACTGTCAATGTCCATTTTCTTTACAAGCAAGAGTATGTGTATTAGTATTTTTAAAAAAGCAAAATGACCTGCCCAAAGAAAAGTAGGAGAAAAACTGAAACAAAACAAAAAAAATTAAGAATTGAAATGGATTTAGACCAAATTTTGGATGATCTAGTAGCAAAAACATGACATATTTTTTTGCAGTCAAAACTGCAAATATGTCACAAATGATTTTGTATAAATTTTGGGCCTGCAAGATATTTGAAATATATGATTATGTTTTATTATTATCATTATAATAATAATAATAATAATAAATTATTATTATCATTATTATTATTATTATTTTTATTATTATTATTATTATTATTATTATTATTATTATTATTATTATTATTATCATTATTATTATCATTATTATTATTATTATTATTATTATTATTATTATTATTATTATTATTATCATTATTATTATCATTATTATTATTATTATTATTATTATTATTATTATTATTATTATTATTATTATTATTTATTATTATTATTCATCTTTTGAAATATTCCCAGTGTTTTTATGCATGCAGTCAGTAAGGAAATGATGAAGTGGGCAATCATTCAGAACTAGCCATTCTTACTTGTATTTGATCTTTAGTTTTTTGTACAATTGGGCTTTTGCTTTTAAATTTGTCCTAATAGCCCAAACTTACAGGTACAACATGTATGTACACTGCAAGAATCACAGTACTGTATACGCCGAATATTTCGCGAGGTTTTATTTTTCGCGAATTTCGCGAGTCAGGTGCTATTCGCGAAATTAAAGACACACGAAAAATATTGGCTCTGATCCTGATGTGGATGTGACGTGCGCATGTGCATTTCTCCGTTCAGTGCAGGACTCCACGATCGCAAATTTAACCACTTGCGAAATCGTCGGGAATTCCCTATTCGCGAAAATTTAGACTCGTAAAATATATGCCGTATACAGTAGTTTCCCGATCATTGTAAACTCAGTAGATCTAGTTACTATGCTGTTGGTCTCGGCATTGTATAAAATGGACACATTTTCCGGTGGGGGGGGGGGGGGAACATCTTTCCAGTGCTTTTGCACAATCCAAACCCATTTCACATGATATGAAAATAGCTACACAAAGGGATCAGTGAACACACATTTCATGTGAAGACACTATGCTAGACACTTTCATCTGCTCCAGTGCTTTTGCATAAGATTCAAGTACTAGGGGAGTAATTGTTGGACTCTTTGTTTTCTGAAAACATAATCTCTGGCAATAATCTCATTTATATTATTCCCTCTTT
Organism: Diadema setosum; assembly: GCF_964275005.1. NCBI lineage: Eukaryota > Metazoa > Echinodermata > Echinoidea > Diadematoida > Diadematidae > Diadema > Diadema setosum. Next base: position 5,530,542 of record NC_092704.1, on the reverse strand, counting down.
CATACATTGTAATAAAAGACTGTTATACATTGTATTAAAAGAAACTTAACAGTGTGTAATTGCAGTTATTAAATGACTTAGTTTGAGAGGGTCGTTTACCTGCTCAACCTTGTATGTGGAGAACCTGGGTTGTGAATTAAGGCACTTTGATAGGAGCATTGCAAGTCCCACGCATGCATGTGTGTGCAGTAGGCTGGAAGAGTTAGATTTTCCTCATACACCTAATAGGATTATGAAATACTGTTACTGAACTGAGTCTGATGCAGTAAAGAGGTCGGTGGCCTGCAACCCACACATCTTGGATGTCAACATGCCGCACTGATGTAAAATTTCTGTGAGGGTAATGCAACTCTAACATGGTACATGTATCGATGTAGAGTAGGTGGGTGGTACACTGTGCTGGTGTAATACTGTATACGCCAAATATTTCATAAGGTTTTTATTTTCATGAATTTCGCGAGTCGGGTGCTGTTTACAAAATTAAAGACACATGAAAACAATGACTCTGATCCTGATATGAATGTGACGCATGTGTATCATACATTTCTCCGTTCAGTACAGTACTCCAAAATGACAAATTCAACCACTTGCAAAATCGTTGGGAAGTCCCTGTTCAAGAAAATTTAGACTCGCTACTAATATGGCAAATAACGTACAGTAGCTGTACCTGCCACAAATATGCATCAGTTTTCCATTTTCCATCCTGGGTAATATATCCTGTAAATAGTCATCTCAGCATATTCATGGCTGATAGCTCAAACCACAAAGGATGAAGGTGATAGTATAGTTGTACTTCAGGGCCCCGTTTCATAAAAAGTTGATATGATAGCAACTCTTGCTGGAATGGCAATTGTCATAGTAACGACAAGAATCCAGCTTCCTGATTGGCTGTTGCCATTGGAAATTGCCATTGGAAGTTGCCATTGGAAGTTGCCATTCCAGCAAGAGTTGCCATCCTGACATCTTTTATGAAATGGGGCCCTGATTAATCACCCAAATGAGTAGGGGGGTATAAGTCTCTTTTGATAAAAGGCATCTCTTCCCCCAACTTGCTTTTTTGCCTCCCCAACTGTGAATCAGAGTTTTTGCTGTTGTTACGGTCAGTGTTTAGGGTATATCATGTCTGGGACACTCGGGATGTGGAAAAAATGTGCAATTTTACACATACAATGTACACATACTATGTGCAATGTGTGTACTGATACGGCATTCACATCGTCACCTGAGAAGCAGAAGGGCTCTATCACATTCTAAGTTTTGAGCATAAATAGAAATGAAACAGTTGATTTTTATTAAATAAAAAGTTTACTTATAGATGAAAATCAAAAGTGGGTAGATTTATAAGCATTGTTCCAAATATCGGATAAAATAGTGCCCTTGTGTTTTTTATTTTCAACATTTTATTGAAAATCAAAATGTTTTAAAGTTGACACAATAATGAAGAAGAGAGCAAGCTCTACCACATGATATCAATAACTCAATATCCCCCAAACTTGCGATTGCGCCCTTATTGTTTAACCGACGATATATTCATACACATACGTACAATGCGCTTCCCTTATTTATATAGTGAACATGGTTTAATGAAATTGCATTACTACATAGTACAAGTTCAAGTCCGAAAATTAAAATCAATCATATAAAATCAATTATGTACTGTATTTTCTAAAGAAATTTTGAAAAAGCAATTTTAACTGCTGGTCCCAAGAACTGCATTATAATGCTAGTTTCCTGTACATACACACATGCACACACATACAATACCGTACTGTACACACATGCATACAGCCAGGTGTATGGTGTCAGCATGCTTGGTTCATATCTGCAGTAGATAAGACAGCACTGAGTAGAAATGTAAAGTACATTATTGCACAGTGATGTTTAGAAGGGAATTATTATACTCTTGGTTTTAGTCAAAGTACATAATCACTGTACAAATGCCCACATGTGTGTATGCCTTAGTGATCAAGATTTACTTTATACATGTCAAAGCATATTGGGCATCCAGGAAAAAAAAAACAAAACAAAAAAACCAAAAGACCCTGAATGATAATGCTACTTTGTTAAAGGTACTAGCCCACATTTGCAAACCCACGAAAATCAAAACTGCATAAAACAGGTCCAATATGACTTCAAGTACAAGTTATAACAGTAACATACCTCTCCTGTCGCTCTCTGTCTATACCATTCGATAAAAGAGAGAAAATCATTGTTTTAAAATCGATTTTCAAACCGGGTCAACCCGACCCAAAATCGAATTACGAACGCGGGCTATAGCTACGTACATTGTACATGTAACACGTATGTGGACCGGAGCTAGCGAGCGTTATGCGCATGCATACGGATTACGGTGCATTTTCATTTATTTTTATGAAAGTAATGGACTAATTGGAACGAAATTTTGCACAGGTGTTACTGCAATCATACCCAAACTCCATGCTAACTATGAGACCAATTGCTGCAGGTTTACAAATGTGGGCTAATACCTTTAAGAGGGACCTACATATCTTCACCTGTTATATTTGTCTAAAATTTTCAATGCATTTGCAGAAGGGTAATTGTTTTTTTCTTGCACTTTATTCATATACTGGGATAGAAAAGGCAGTTTTGTGTAAAATGGACTCTTCAGAGAACAATACCATTTTACAAGAGTATGAAATGAAGACATTATGCAAATTAAACATTACAGTTGAAACATAATTCATAACAGACAAATGTTTCAGTCCCTCTTGTAAGCTTGAAACCCATGCTGTGCAAGATCATGTAATTTCAGGGAGCAAATGTTTGTGCTGCATAGCCTTTTATTTGCCACTTGTTGAGGCTACATAACCTGCACTTGCCCAGACAGATGTCGCACGCTGCATTCTTGGCACTTCTCTCAACAGAAGTGTTTGATGGAGTGGTGTGTGAAAGTTATCATTTTATTATCTGTGCTGTATATCAAGCTTCTAGTGGGCCAGTCTCGTTTGGATAATGGATATTCTGTAAATGTCATGATGCTTACATTTCATGTTTAGTACCATAGACTTTCTGTTAAATGTTTGTTCTGCATGGTAGGAAAATGCAGTCATTTACGGACATTTAGTGAGTCTGAAATCTTTTATGTGATGCCTACATGTAACTTTGCGAAGTGTGATAAAAATGCTTACTGCGACATGTATGCACCTTGCTTAGTGTGATACTAGGAAGTCTTATTAGAGCTTAGGGGTTTAATCTGTGTTGAAGCCATGCAAGTAGTTTCTCAGTTTAGCTTGGTCGTATTTTTATCAGCTACCATTCACATAAAGTATCCAAGGAAGTTGACTAGCTTTGAAATAACAGGCACGGTACTCACATGTTGTCAGCATGTTATCCACTTCCACAGTGCTGTGGAAACAGCAGGCATATTGAGCAGAGAGGTTCATTGAAGCCATATATAAGTTTAGTAGGTCTTTATTAAAACTCTTCTCTCAAAACAACCCTTTTATATAGTGAGCATAAGAGTACACATTTAGGTGGTTGGTGTTCTAAAACATGAAATCTGTTTGAAATATGATGTTTAACATCTTCAATGAGTCCTGTTCATCTAAAGTAAAAGGTACAGTTGTATTTGATTAACATTATAGAATACAAGGGCATTCAGCCAAGTTTTATTTGTAATTGATATGCATTTTTCATATTTTCTTTTTTTTTTTAGCTGAAATTTAATCATGCTGTTCAAGGTGATATGAAGTAAAAATGTAGAGTGAACTATTAGAAGGATATAGACCCTGTGACCTTGAAATTCAAGGTTTAGTAGGTATAAAAATGAACATTTTCCAGAATGTGAATGCATTTACTTTGACTGAAAGAGTTATTTCTGTCTTTAGATTTGTTCAACAGAACTATTAGCATTGAACTCACATTATGGGCTACACAAGACTGTTATTTGCTAGTATTCTTATCAGATTATAAGAAGTAAGCATGCCTAATTACAAATCTAGAAAAAGACAGATTAGATGAATAAACTCCCACTGTAGGTACAATGTTAATAAACATACCAAATTGAAAATCCAGATCAAGGAAGTGTATTTTTCTCATTTTACTTGTTACAGTTGTCTTTTTAAATTGGCTGTATACTGTAGCAGTGATTAAACTTTAAAAGATGGTTTTCAAACTTGTTTAGCAAAGAGAAAAATCCACAAAAGGAACGAGGACATCTGCAAAGACAAGCCTTGTACTGTGATCCAATTTATCTTCCTCCTAGTGTAGTCTACAAGAAGGACACACGTGTATCCACTACCCTACAGAGTTCTGATTCAAGGACAGCTCTGGGTGACTGTCTGGTGTGCAGTTTGAAATGACTGCTTACACATCTTTGACTTGATATTTCTACATTATTTTGTCAATGAAGAGTCTTGTCTGTTTTTTGCCTGTGATGTTGCACTATTAACTTGTTTGTTTTCTAGATGTGCTGCATGAAGTCATTCTGTATCCCATACTCAGGAATGCCCAGGACTGTGACTTGCATAAAAGCTGTTTTCATTAATTGTCTAAAGATTTGTGCTTCATTTTGCTTCATACTTACATGTATGTATGTATACATTTTGTGGTTTTTTTTTCATGTTCATGTGTTTCTTGTGTCTTGCTGGACATAGATAACCTAGAAAATTAGAATCGATATGCAGTATTTGATATAAATGTGTTTGCTGTACAGAAAGCTTTTACGGTGCCTGCATGGGGAATTTCACATCATTGAGAGCACTGAAAATTGTCGATTAATGCAGAGCGTTACTAGCGGTTCTTACATGTTTTGACCCACCAAATAAAGACGATTAGGAATGCTGAAAGACATACAGTGTGCTATCTGTCAGTTCCATTGACTAAACCTTCTGTATTTGATGTGAATGGCATTCTAAGATGGCAGTCCTGAATAGGTTTAACAGTATTTTATCATCTTCTCTACATTGATCCCTGCCTTTCTCCTCTCCATCTCTTTCTATACCTACCCTGATCTCTTTCTCTCACCCTCTTTGTGTCATCCTTTCTCACTCTCTTTCTCTCTCTCTCTATACCTCTCACCCTGTCTCTCCTTTCTTCTCCCTCTCTCTTATTCCTCTCCTCCCCCTCTCTCTCTCCCGTCTCCTCCCCCTCCCCTTCTCTCCCTCTCTTCCCCCCTCCCCTTCTCTCTCCCTCCCACCCCGTCTCCCTCTTCTCCATCTCGCTGTGCAGGTTGGTAGTAACGTGGATGAGGAGGGCATCTCCATTGATGGGGAGATCGAGCGGAGGAAGAGGCAGGAGATTCTCTCACGGAGACCCTCCTACAGGTAAGGCATGCTTTCACTTTCCTGTTGCACTGTCTCCTACAGGCAACACACTTCTTCCTTTTCTCTTTAGTAGTCTATAGATCTCTTTCTTTTCAGGTTTTGCTCTCTTAAATCCCATTACAGTGTTCTTGCTTTTCACTTTTCTTCTTGTCACGATGACAAAACGTGAAATTTGTTTATGATTGGAGAGAAATTAAGAGTCTAAGAAAACTTCTTGCACAATAAAAGCTACCTATGAGCTTTGATCAATTGATACATATTTACATCGTATAATATTAAATGGGTTAGTCAAATACCGGTTAGTGATTGGCTTAACACAGTCATGTGATGGAGATACGTTCGTTATTATGGGCGAACATTCTTGTTATGTTCTCCCATGGGAAAACATTTTCATGTAACAAATGCCCGCGCACACAGTGAATTTGGCTGTGCGCGAGCTAGCGCGATTGAGTGCGTTGTGCGCGGCTGGACCTTTACGCTAAGCGTACCTGTACCATGATATCAATAAGGTACGGTGTACGGTTTGATGCGCCACTTTCAGAGCGTGAAATCAATTGATAATGATGGTATTTGACTAACCCATATAATATAACAGATGATGACTTCTGTTGTCGGGAACATACCAAACGTTCGACCCTCAGGGTTTGAAATGCTATTTCGGGAGGCTATAAGTCCCTCGACTTCGTCTCGGGACTTTTAACCTCCCTCAATAGCATTTTACCCTTCGGGTGGAACATTCGGTATGTTCCCTTCCCTGCCAGTCATCATCTATATAATGTATACCAAAATGATAAATTCTCTACATGTACATTGTATGTGCTTCATACATGAGCTTTACATGCAATCTGTCAAGCTGTGATGTAGATTGTTTGTGTTTGCTTTTATTTTCTTTAAAATCATGACATTACAAGACAATGAAGAAATCTAAAACTACCTTGTTAACCCAACTGTTTCAATTCCAGTGTAATGAATGGATGGTGTGAGTTTGGTTCTAAATCTTTGTTCTTTGTAAATATACAGTTTGTGTGTCATAGACCCACTTGTGAATTTGAAAAACACATGCTTCTGTGTGACTCCTTGTGTGTGTAATATACAAGTCAGTGCATTTAGAAAGGACCTGTGTCACCTGCAGATTTAGATGTTGAATACGCCACAGTCATTGATCTCAGGTTGCTCTGTATTTGGGCGTTAGAGGGCGCTTTTGGCAATGTCCACCGAATTGGATTAGTCATGTCCCTATAAAAATTATTCAAGATAGTGAGCATTTTTCAGGGAAGTCCCAAGTCTGGTCATATGCATGAGTTTCGCAAATTATTCAATAGTACACAGACCAATAAAATGTCTGTTGGGCCACTGTTTGCTGCATGTCATTGAGTAGGATGATTTTGAAATGGCTATTATAAATGATATGCACAGACTGCATGATGTGCCGTTCTTGTGGTAACTGTTGTCCTATCCCAGCAAAAACAAATTGTCCCTCAGAATGAACCAACTCTGAAATGACAAGATGTGTCATGTGCAGTTTAAAGGGGATGGCTAGTAACTGAATGGTGGGAATAAGTGGGAATGCTGGGGGATGATTGCTCCAATTCTTGTTGGATTTATTTAAGAGTACATATATATATATATTGTTGTGTGAAAATTATTTGCTTCAGAATGGTCTCATGTTCAAGTAATGTGCAGTTTAATGCCCCGTCACTGTACAGGTATGCTAACCTGGAAACATTAAACTGCACATTACTTGAATATGAGACCATTCTGAAGCAAATAATTTTCACACAACAAAAGATGTACTCTTAAATGAATCCCACAAGGATTGGAACAATCATCCACCAGCATTCCCACTGATTCCCACTGATCAGTTACTAGCCATCCCCTTTAAATGTTGCATCTCTGACTTATAAACGGAAATATGTTTTAGTCTGTAGAACATGTCATATACTTAAGAATCCTTTTCATCTCACACCTTTCCTTCATCTATTTTAAGTTCACATTCAAGTTTTTAATCAGTCTTGGAGAAAAGAATAGATTTTCCAATCACCACTGATACGTACTTTCTATGATTAATGTGAAACAAATTCTGGTCATGATCAAGACTAATATAGCTTTAGATTCTTTGCACGGATGCTCTCATTTTACAAAAATTAGTTGACAAAGCTGCCCATGCATAAACTTCTGAATAATTTGTGTTTAAACAATTTTACAGCAATCATTCTTACCAATTTTGAAATGTGATATCTGATTGATACAGACTGTAGAATGGTTCCACATGTGTTTTATACCAGGAAGACAAGCTTTTGGTAAGCCTTTTGGCAAGCTATGAGTGTATGTTCTGTGCTTAGGGAATGTTTTACTTGTTCTTTTTTTTGAAGTGTGCAAAAATTCGAATATTCTATTAAACACACACATTTGAATACTCTTTTAAAATATACATGCATACACACACACTTTCTTTATTGCTTAGTCTATCACAGATTCTGTAGCTCATCTACATCTGTAGGTTGTCAAGGAAAGAAGAAAAAGGAGAAGAAAAAATGGGACACTGCCATGAGAGAAAATCTTTATCTGTGTTTTTTTTTCTTTATTTGTTTGATGGAGGCTACTTTAACCATTGTGAGTCTTTAATGGCTAGGAGTATGGTACCCTTGTGATAGGATGAATAAAAGCACGGAAAGTTCACATTCTATGCAGGGGCTGGTGTACGCTCGTTGTGTACACTGCAGGTTCTCAGGGTGCATGATTGTTCATAAATGTCAGTGATTTCAGGAGAACATGAAAAGAGAGAAGGGAAAAGTGGTCTCTTCTCCAGATGGCATGGGATTTTGATCTGATGTTAAGAAATTTTATTATTTCAGTTGCTGTATGGAAGAATTATAGATTACGGTACACACTCTGACTACATTCTACACTGTAGCTTTATAGCTGGTGGTCTGTACATGTTGATACACACACAGTCTGAACCGTATGAATGTTCCATTGTGACAGCAGCCTGTATTTTCCTCCAAATCTGGATGGTTTGAGAGCAGACTTCGTTGGTAAGACACAGCATCACAAGTTCTTTCCTGTGTGTGCCATACAGTTTGAAGCCCTTTTACATAGGCCTACTTTGTATAAGAACAGTTAACGGTTATGTATATTTGTTTTTTCTTACAGGCTACACTGTACTACAACAGTGTCCTGTTTCTGGAGGAATATGTTTGCTTTCCAAAAGTGTGAAAAAATAACCAAAAAAAGAAAAGAAAAAAATAATAAAAAATCAGAAGTGTTTTACAGCTTCTATTGATCTTGCCTCATGATGCATTTGCATCGAGTAATGCACAGTAGAGTGCATTTATAAGCATGTTTTGTGCCATCACATTATTGAAATAATGCGTCTCAATCTTTAATGATGGAGATCTGTCTTCATGATAATTTGATAGTCTTTTAGTAATTCATGTTCCTGTACTTCTGCTTCTTAATATCTTTTTTATTGTTTCCTTTGTCTTTGTCTTATTGTTATTATTATTAGTAGTAATAGTCATTGTTGCAGTATTAGTTATTTTTTAAAGATCATATAGGTAAGATATTGATTCATGTCAGAGTTACTTTCAAATGATTCTTTGTGGAATAATTGAGTGTGTGAAATGTTTGTTAAGGTATATTTGAATATTCAGAGTGATCACATGACTTTTCATACATTGTATATAATACATCTGTACAGTTAGTATACAGTGTACATATAGATGTCATTTAAACACACTGTATAGCAAAGTAGTAGTTTTGATTGAATTTGTTGGGACATACTCTTGTGATATATTGGTATTTTTGAGTTTTGATTTGATGTTTGCCAGCTTTCACAACACAGCTTGACATTGAATTGACTTGAACTGAAGGATCATTGATAAGTGTAAATAGGACATATGTTTTAATTGAAGTAAAGATTTCATTAAAATAAAGGGAAGAAAGAAGGATATTAGCTGAGATTTCAATAGCTGGAGAATGAGGACTTTGTGCTTATTCTCCAGCTATTGTGTTTGTGTGATTAATTGGTGTGCACAAGTTACAGATCATATATGGGATGTATGGGATGAAACCTCAAGGAGAAAAAAATAATAGAAGTACATGTGTAGTATATCAACTTTCAATTTTGTTGTTCGTGCATGGACATAGAACATGGAAGAAAAGAATAGAAGAGCAAGTGAAATGGAATTTGGCAAGGTTTACAATATGACTGAATAAAGCTAGATCACCCCCCTAATTTATCTCATCTTTGTGAGCATACACTTGGCAATGCATGAGAAGTCGTTGACCCTCAATGGAAGATTTGCTCCGAAGATGAACCTGCTTGATTATCAGCTCATTATCAAACGAGTGCAGGCCGGGACTTCGGGAAAATTTGGTGGGAAAGTTTGTAGTTAGTGACTATTTGAGTGTGAGCTGTCTGCCGATCCGTGCACAGTGTATGGAGCTTGGCAGAAGCCGTTTTAGGTCACCTGATGGTGTGAGTCAAAAGAATCAAAGCTCACCGGAGGAAGTTCTTGAGGGAAATGATGGTGCGATCTGAAATGTGATAACCTGCTAATCTATGTATTATCAAGAACCACCTGTAGATACATTGTAGCCACCTGTTGAAATCTGATGCATACGCAGTGGGCTGTCAATTGTGTTTCAAAGTTTTGGATGTACGATTGTTTTGTTCTCCAAATTGTGAGTAGAGTACACTGTACAGTGCACTCCCGTTATAAAGAACCTGGTTATTACAAAATTCTGGTGACAATGAAGTAAAATTTCAGGCGGCAACATTATCCACGCTACGTATTTTAATTGTTTATTTGTTCGGTTATAACGAAATTTCGACGTAATGAAAGAAAACTGCGGGTCTTGAGGACTTTGTTGTAACAGGAGTCCACTGTAATAGTGTTCTTATAATCTGCTCTGATAGCCACACACATGTCTATTTCTGATAACTTTGTCTCCTGTTTTTACCAGGTAAGCTACATATGTACTGGGTGCCCCAGAGAACAACAACAAAAACATTGCATGATTCAAATGAAAACACTGGTTTCACAAGGACTGTCTGCAGAATGTACTAAACATGTGACCTGCATTTCAATTGAATGCATAAGAAGTAAATAACAAGTACATTTGTATGGTGACAAGGCGCTGTACACGTGACTATCAAGACTCGATCACCTAAGGGGGGGGGGGTGTGAAAGGAACAATGATACACATTCATTTTCTACAAAGAATCGCCGTGTCCTCATAGCCAGCAGAATTCATCCAAACATTTGGAAGCAAAACACCCCTGAAAGGGCAACAATGTTCAGAGGAATAGACTATACTTGTATACAAAAATATCCTCACCAATGACTTTGTAGTCAGTTGATGCTGAAGGGCTTCTTGAGCAGTCAGCAGTAACCTGGGATCCAGGAGCAGTTCGTCCTTGGAACTAGAGAGAGAGAGATTGATAGAGAGAGAGAGAGGGAGTGAGATAGGGGGAGAGAGATATGGGAGAGATGTGGAGAACGATTGGGAGAGAAATGAGGGAGAGAGAGATTGTGAAAGGGAGAGATGGAACATACAAGAATGAGTGTCAGAGAGTGGAATGAGAATGTTGTGTGTGTAGTTATTCTTCAGGACTTGTGGCATCCATCTATTGATGGACGAATGTGTATAGCTTCAAGCTCTGCTGCTGAAAGCATTTTCTACCGCACTGTGCTCAGAAACCTCTAGGGAGAAAGAAGAGTGAGATATATACACGTATATATTCGTTACATTGCCCTCCATGCTGTATGTGCGTGATGAGCTATGGTCAAATAAACTGTGTACAGTAGTATGATGGCTTTTACTTGTGTACTTCATGTGGCATTTTTTTGTTTTTGTTTAAACAGTTTGAGTATAATAGGCCAATGTTTAATTCTATCTCATGCACAACGAGATCTCGACTTCAGGAGCTGCCTGCAGTAGTGCCATTCAGAGTGTAGTGTACTCTATTGTGGGAGAATGTGGAAAACGTGCAGAACTCGAGTCCAACTGACAGTTCCAACTCTTATTTGCCGGAGAAATGCAGTGCAGCATTCATGTACCGGAAAAATTCCACCTTGACTAGTTTGATTTGTTTAGTGTGATATAATTGGTAAAAAACTAACATAATGTTATATTTGGAAGAAAAAAAGAAAACCCCACCCAAAGTAAGATGTCTTTGAGTGGGAATGGTTCTCCTCCATGAACCCACTGTGCGCTGCTGACCTCTGACCCTTCTATCTCATGATGGTCTTTGCTCTGTAGGAGGATTCTCAACGACCTTTCGTCAGATGTTCCAGGAGTGCCTAAGATAGAGGAGGAGCCAGCAGGGAGTGACGAATCAGAGGGGACCCAGAGCATCATTGTTTCTGGAGCGACAGCCTCGGCCATCCAGAATTTACCCACAGGTACTGTCCCCACTAGTTACGTTCACACGCAGTCCTAAATCCAAAGATTAGCTTGTAGTTTAGCCCCGTGTAGAGGCACTTGAAAATTAGCAATCTTAGAGATTCGTTGATGATTAGAACCACAAGACATCTTTTGGTTATTGTGCTCTATCCACAAGCTGCAAGAGGTCTGCACTCCTAGTCCACCATCTTGTGGACATTAAATAATCAATGAACTCAAAAGTTAGCATAACCTCTTCATGAATCCTATTCCCCCTCAGCTTCTGGGTCAACCTTCAGTGCTTGTTGTACTCTTTATCACTGCAAATTATCTGGTTTATCACTGGCATTGCATGTGTGTAAATATTTCTTTGTCTCATTCTCAGGTTAAATCATTGAGTGGGAATGTCGCTAGAAAATTTAATCACGTGTGCACACATCATAGTCTAAAACTACAAGCTAATCCATCAAAGTTCAAAACTTTGAAGATCATAAATGTTCTGTGAACATAACTACATTGTATTTCAAGTTCACAAGAACAAGGACTTCTCTCTTTTCTTTTCTTTTTTTCTTCGGCCATGCATTTCATTATAAATGCATTCATCTTGACATTGACTGGAAGGGAGAGTATCAAATAAAAACTGAAAACGGATTTATTCTTGCAACCACATGCCCGTAACTATAACCTTTTTTTTTTTGTTTTTAAAGAAAATGCAGCATGAACTACAACATGAACTGAGCTTTAGTGGTCAAGCTTGTCATGATTTGCTCTGTAAGTCTACATGCCCCATGGTATTTGTTTGATCAACTTTGTATAGGAATAGTCAACCATTTTGAATCTAGGGAAAATGAATAAATTGAAATGAATGACATTATACTTCTCTCGTAAATTGATTATTCATCACCTTGCCTGCAATGGGCATGGATCTGCAAAACTGATAACTGGAGAATGGCAGAGTTCCCAGAAGTCCAACATGGAATGCTTGGATTTATTTGAGCTGTCCAGCAGCAAGAGGGGATTAAGGGAAAAGTCAAGAGAATTGATTTTACGAGTCACTTTTGAGTTGAGAGGCATAGCAAGTGATGTCGTGGCAAGGGCTGATTCCTAGTGTAATAAGCTTTGATGTTCAATTGATTTGGTTTGAGAGGAGTTGGAGAGAGATTTTATTAGATTTTCTGGCAGCTTTGACAGATCCAGGGAACAATTTAAGTATGAAATGGAAAACTTTGAAATCAGTGTATAATACGTTCCTACAATTGTATACTTTCACTGAAATATGTATTGATTAAAAACTGTGGTCAATGAACCCGCCCTCGTTCACTAGACACCACCTCTACACGTGCATGCTTTTAAAGGGATAATTTACCATTTGCAGATGAAACAAAAACTCAGCATTAGTGCTTTAAAATAGTTCTAAAATGTGAGTTAGGGATAGAAACAACCACTGTAAAAATTTGAATCTGTAAAATCGATGCTAAGTATTACAAAATGCGAACAATAGTTATAATAAAAATGTTTCCAGACTGAACCGTCTACAGTTACGGTTTATTGAGAAAAATCCAGATATCTCCTTATATTTTAGGCTTTATCACAAAAATTCTATATGATTGGATGTTTTGCGGTACAACAGACCTACACATATGCATTAAATGTCATATCCTGAATTTTTTTTTTTTTTAAATCACTGTTCCCAAAGGTAAACAAGACCTTTAAATACAGGTCTGTGCATTCAAAAAACTGAGGCAATATCTTTGAATGTGTACACATGTCATGATGTACATATAGAATTGCACACTGCGTGACCAGGTGAATGATAGACTTCTTATGACTACATGCCATTATGTATCATCACTGTTACCGTGGCAACAGCTAGGTATTGACCAATCAGCTGTGGGCATTGTATTTGTTGCCATGGTAAATGCAAACCTTACAACTGACCTTTGTCTCCTTTTGAATCAAAGTCCAGGAATTATTCTTTCATTCATTTTTTAAATTATTTTTGCAAAGGGTTAAAAAGACAATACAAAATACCATGGCAAGCCCTCGGGACAAATTGAGTTAGTTTACACAGTGACAATACATGTATATCAACATCACATACCATTTCTTTGTCAAAATAAGTTAAGTCACATTAGAAAACAAGATGATTTAACACCTGATAACATGATTATATACAAATATTACAACTCAATTTACAAAATACAAGTGACATTGAAAGGCAACATGTAATTCATATTTTATATGATTTATCATGTAGAGTTTGTCATGATATATAATTCCTGTTAGATGTGGTTTTCTGATTTCTTGGAACTGTCAGGGTTTCCATGGAAAGACCAATCATCTCAGTCCGTGATCCCTATCTAAATATACATGTAGATCAAGTCTTTTTGTTGCCACCATTTTTATTTGAGTTTTTCATTATGTCCACAAGCAATTACTAGTAGTGCATGTAATTACCAATTGATGTGAACCAAAAGGGACAGTTGCACTTTTGTATTGTCACATCCTGCATTGTAATGATATGTTAATGCATCAAATGAAGACTTCTTAATGACACAAATTAAAAACCATAGGTCATATTCTTCCATGTAATGGATAAAGAGCACACATTTTTCTTTGTAAATGAAGAATATTTATCAACACGGTTATAAGACTTTTCCCTCTGTATTCTGCTATGGAAAAATGCTGAAGAGTGTATGGTATTATCTTTTATGAATTCCTATAAATACACTGCACTGGTTGTTTTCATTATATTGGTATACTTGGAGTGAATACCAAAAAGTAACATCAAAGGAGAGAGAGGAGATAAAATGGTGCATTTGTGTAGATAATCTCTGTTTGGTGCACCCGCATATTGTATTCATAGCATCAACACACTTGAGTTGAGAGTAGATTGATGGACTTTTCAATGAGTGGATCATAGCCATCATATTAATAGGGAGTGATGGCTCAAAAGAAACAGGGCCATTGTTGAGGGAAGAATGTAGATGAGGGAGTTGACAAATGGATAATACAGGAGGGAGATTGAAAAGGAAAAATCAGAAACACCACGAGAATGATCAATATAGTGTCTTGAGGCAGAATATTACAGAAGGCATCGGAGGGTTTGGGGTCGCGGAGCGGAATGGGCGGAGGTTCAAATCAAATACAAAGCGGTGAATGAATGCAACCTCTTCTCTTTGCCCAGAGGTGTTTAAGCCAGTGTAAGAGGCTATTGGAGGCTATTTAAAAAGCTCACCATTCCATTCATAGTGGTGGTTAAACCCCTTTCTCTCTCTTCCCCCTCGCCCCTCCTCTTCCTTCCTCCTCCTCCTCCTCCTCCTCCCTTAGTGGTTTGATGAGGGATCAGACCCTTTTGGTGTGATCCTCCGGACCCTCTGGTCTGTCAAAAGGGGTTTGAAGCTGGCTCGCTGTCTGCCCCTCTTAAATGTCAGCTCCTCAATTATCCCACCAGCTGCATTACCACCGATGCCCGCAGTGTGTATCCAGGTCGCGGCGCACGTGCTACTGGTGCATGCTGGGGGGATTTCTCTTTTTTTTTAAAATGTTGTTTCCTCTCAGCAGTTGGAGCTTGTCCTCCTTCCACGTGCTCGTTTATTTGATTGCGGCTTTGGATTTGATAAACCTTTGATTCCTAATAAATTTGTTGTGTAGGATTCCGAGACAGTCTGCCCCTCATCCTCAAAAACTTTTCTGTGCAAAGCTTTGTGCACCTGTAAAAGTGGACTTAGTATTTTTAGCAGAGTGTGATATAATCATTTGAAAGTTGCAGTCAATTCATATTCCATAAAATGCCAGTTGACTAGGGGTAGCAAACTGTACAAATTCCTAAAATGACAGCAGACTACTGGAGGTGATTTCATTGAAGACTTATACCTGAGGCATCTGTGTGTTTTTGGAACATGAATCATTATGCTTCTTAGATTGAAAACAAACAAACAAACAACAGACAAAAAACCTGGCCATATAAATTTCGAGTGTGTATAATTTCATGGCCTGAATTGGTTGTCAACCATTTGAATTTTCTGTCTGAATTTGATGTTTTCATATGTTGAGAAATGCTTCTTTTTCGAGAACACGTTAGAGGAAAGCAAAACTTTGGCTTGTATTCTAATTATATTGTTTTCCATGAACTTCAATCTTTTTGAAAACCACTGTGTTATGACTATAAGACTTTATTTTCTAGGAAAGGTGACCCAAGTTGTTTTACTTCGGCAAACAAACAGATGGTCATAGTGTTTGTCTCTCTTGTGTGCAGTTCAAAGCAGAAACACTGTATTCGAAAATGCCGTAGAGGTCCTGCATGTGTGCTAAAAAAAATCAAATTGTCCATATTTGACCTACATCTGTGCATATTGTATGAGGAATTTCCTTGATCTTCAACATTTTGTTATTTAGAAAGTTTCTGTTTATCCAAACTGTCCTTTCATTAGTTGCATTTTTTTTTTCTCTTCCAATGTATAGGTGACTTTTTGATAATTCACCAAAAATACTTGCAGGAAAGATACAAGTATTGGAAATGAATTTTTCACATAGATTCTTAAACTCATAACTTAATGTACACTGTATCTGTACGGCTGATCGTGTTCACTTTGTTTTGCTGTTTGATGATTCCATTCTTTTTTTGAAGACAGATTTTGAGAGAGATTTCTTAGAAGCAGATAGCTCTAGAAACATTTCAGCTTTTCACATTCCCCAGAATCAGATGTAATGTGTATGAAGCAAGTTAGTCTCATTCAAATTCACTGATTTCCCACTTAATCTGGTAATATGCCATTCATGTATTTTAAGCCTAGATTTTAGCAGGTTTTTCCCAGTCTATGATTTTATGTTCCATTTCAATTGCATTTGATATGAATGATAACAACCCACAACCAGCACCAGTATACTAATCTGAGTTACCAATGCGGTATGACTAGAGGTGCCAGTAATTGCAAAATAACACTCACAAAATGTTTAAAACTACTGTAGATTCATGGATAGGGAATGAGTTTGAATATGACAAGGTAATTTCATGTAAAACTCTGAATAAAGAATGCCCTTTCCCCTGCATGCACTTTTATTTAAAGCAGTTGCCTTGTTTGTGAAAGTGAAAACTGCTGTACATGTACTACACATACAGTATTGCCTGTGTTTAGCAGTACCAAATGCTTGTGTAAGAGCATGATGCTATTGCTCCCACAAAGGCAGTAAATGAAAGCTGTTCTTGTGCCCCATATCTAGGGCAGATCTATTGATGCAGAGTATAAGAGGCAGCCAGTTCAAGTATACACAGGTTCATGTATATGGCTGCTGCTAGGCTCTGTGCGCAAAAATCACCAAAAGTTTGATGTCAGATTTGTCTCCAAGACAGCGTCCAAAACTCGTAAAAGCGATCCAGTTGCTTCCATGTTCTTTCACAAATACGTCGCTACTAAAATGATAAGTCAAACGTCCAAGTGCCTCGCCTAAATCGTACAATTTAACGGAGCTCGAAAGGAGGGGCAACCTCTTCGACGCACGCACTCAATGTCATGTCGACTTTATGTTCATGTCTTTATGGATGCGTACAAGTATTTGCATGCACAGTGTTATTTATTTATGTATAAGTTTATTTATATTGGTTAAATACATCTATTTTATGTATTTTAAAATGAAAACAAACTTTTTAAAGGGTTGTGCAAAATGTCTTAGGTGGGAAACGTGTCGCAGCCTTTGATTAGCAGTTATTAGGGGATTACAAAGTTCTGTATGTTCAATTCCCTTTCACTCGGCTAAATTAGCCTCAGCCATTTCAAGGAATAGAGAGAAATTTCAAAGATATCTAAGGTCTTGTGTCATTTGTTGTTTCTGGGTGACAAAGATCTTTATTTTTGAGTGGACGCTTTGAATTGTAATGGTTTGTTCAAATGTTGGTTGCAACCCCTCAGGATCACAATACACATACGATGTATACACTGTATTGTTCTTGATGCACAACTGACTGCACTGTTCTTGTTTAAATAAGCAAATAATGCTATATATCAGTAAATGAACAACTATTAAAGTGGAAACTTTTTTCCTCACTAGTTCTTCATGTTAGGCCAAGTTCAGAAGATGTTACTTGTAGATACATGGATGTAGGTTTGCAGATTTAGATTCTTTTTATAAATATATATATACATACTTTCATCTCCAAAGTCCAGTTATGTATGATGTATTATCATGTTTGTGATGGTTCTGAGAAGTAATACAATTTGTAAAGATTCCCACACTGTCTGTGGTTACCCTTCCTGTATCAGAAGTCAGTATACTAGTAGACTATTAAACTGCTGTACCCTGTTTCTGTGTTGCTTCGGACAGGTGCGACAATCCAGATCGCTAACCCAAGCGATGGTGTGCAGGGTATTCAGACCCTGACCATGACCAACTCTGGTGGGTCCGGTATTGTCCAGTCTATCCAGACGCAGGATGGCCAGCAATTCTTTGTGCCAGCTGCTACTGGTAAGTTTGCGACGTCGCAAGCAGCATGACGACAGGTGTCAATCTTCATTAACTCCCTCACTCTCCATATAACTTGCTACGCATTTGTGTCAGAAAAAAAAAAGATTCTGAAAAGGGTACATTTTTAACTCTTTGCGCCCGTCCGACTCAGTCGACGGCGTGCCAACTTCGCATATTCCACTCAAATGCACAAACCCGCCCAAACCGATCGATAAATTGCCAAATGCCACAGTACATTGAAAGCGTTTCATGCGATTCCGTTCCTCTCGCCTATAGCTTGCATTTTATGTGGTGAATGACTAACAAGCAGTGTTTCATACTGGATTTGCGTGCAAATTCTAAGTTTTTGTCACTGCTTTGTGTGTAAAAGTCATACATTTACAGTAACTGTAATGTGTCTACAGGGCATTTGAAAGAAAAGCAAATATAGATTTCTGTCCTAGAAATTACATCAAATGAAAGCTTGGCATTTTCTCTACAACTTTGCTAACTTTGTCTACAATTTAACATAAATTCATAAATGTTATACAAATTCTGTTCTCAACGTATGACTACGCTGGTGTCTCAGAATAAAGTGGCACATGGGGGGTTTCCACCATGGCACATAAAGAGTTAATAGACACATGGCATTATCAGTGTTTGAGAAAAAAAAAGAATAAGGTGAATAAGGTGTGTTTTTCTTTCTTTTTTTTTTGCCATATAGTAGTCCTCTTTCACAATATAGGTTTTCAACCTTCAGGAAGGTAGATGTAAAAGAATAAAATGAAGATCACTTCTACAGTATAGGCATTGTGGATTAAGTACAATTACCATAAATCAGAATTCTTTATTGTATTTCAGGGCAGATTATGTTCTGGTTATTTTCTGGCAAATGCAAAGAGCATAAATTGAAGATGCCATATAGGGTTTTATTCTTGGTACCATTACTAAATGCTGAATCTGAGGGTTTGTTTAATGGGTGTGATGCCGTTTATGGGTGCAAATTGGCTATGCTGTAATACATCTATTTGTCAGGTGTATGTTTGGACGTGGGTAGATAGCACATTTGACTTTAGAGTGACAGGCTATGCCTGTAGCTCCCTGAACTGCATCATTGCATTCAGTTTATGCGCTACTAAATAGTTTTAAGTTATAAACTTGAAAACATAAGGTGTATGGAATTTGTGATGTAATAGGTAATCCTGTGTAAGGATTTTGAATAGGCCATCTTATGCCTTTGTCTCAAGACACAACTTTATAGTTCATGAGGTTTCTGCATTCATGCCTCGGAAAAAAGGGCTCAATCTGTGCAATGTCGTTTCTGCCCCCCGACAGCAGTGAACATAGCTCGTCTAGGTGACGTCCAGGCCTACCAGATCAGGCCGGCCACATCGTTAGCGCAGGGCGTCGTCATGACAGCGCCGGCCAACATCCAGCAGCAGGCTGTGCTTGCCGAGGAGGCGGGGAGGAAACGGGAGCTGAGACTGATGAAGAACAGGTTGGTTGCAAGGGATGAGAGAAAAGTGAGAGTGAGAGAGAGAGAAAAATTCAGTGCACTCCCATTATGACAGTCACAAGTAAAACAAAATTCTCATTGCAATGATGTAAAAATTCAGTCCCATAGTTATCACGTTTATTTCTTTTAATACCCACTATACTGTTCGGCTAGGATGAAATTTTGATATATTGAAAGGAAACTGCTGGTCCCTAGGACTTTGTTGTAACAGGGTCGCCTGTACTGAATAATGAACTTGGGACGTAATATCACTAGCACAAAAATTGTCTTAATTGTTCTCGTAGTATGTATGTTTATTTCGATTTCGTGTTCATTGGTGGTATAAAGGTATCACCTTCATGTCTATGTATAGATTTTCTAATTATTTTTTCCTGAGAGTAGTTTAGTTGCGATGCACTTTCAATGGTGATTTTGTTTTCAAAACTGGGTGGTATCTTTTTTTTTTTCCAGTATGCTAGATGACATGCATGGTGGCATGGCAAGTTGAGAGACGTACAGTCATCCTTGTCTAAGTGGAATCTGTTTGGACTGAAGAAATAGCTTTGACTAAGAGAATAGCTGACTTTGAGGGATTAATAACCAGTAGAATATAAGAAAAGAGGACTTGAAAAAACCTTTGACGAAGGTGATTATTCGACTTATGCGAGTCGACTTAAGCAAGGTTGACTCTATGTCTGTGTCAAAAAATGCAGGATTTAACCACTTTCTGTTAATCTTTCCTACTCGGTTCGATACAGAGAGGCAGCTAAGGAGTGCAGGAGGAAGAAGAAGGAGTACATCAAGTGTCTTGAGAACCGGGTGGCGGTCCTGGAGAACCAGAACAAGACCTTAATAGAGGAGCTGAAATCACTCAAGGAGCTCTACTGTCACAAGTCCGACTAGGCAGGTGAGTCCGACACGCACTGATGCAGTCGGGTTTGTTGTATCAGGTGAAAGTGCAGTGCAGTCATCATTGCTGTTGGAACCACCTGCCCTTGAAAGCCAACTAATTATACCCCGTCCAAACATTTGGCATAGGTATACTGTAAAACAATATTTTCGCGGCATGAAATTTTTGCGAATGGGAGCCGACGGCCTAATTTGCAGCATGAAATTTTCGCGAGTTGCCTCTAACATTCAGTGCATATAGTGTAGACAAGATTTAATTTTGCGAAACTCGGCTCTTGGGAAATTCACAAAATTGAAATGCACACAAACATTCCTTGTTTTACAGTAATCAGTCTTCAACAGGAGTGTAATGGAATCAGGGTGTAGTCGGTTGGTTGGTTGGGCTGTTACAAATGTGAATCAAACTACTTCACTGTCAAGTGACACAAACAAAATTTACCACTCATGTTTAGGTCAACATGAAGTTGCACAAGACACATTTTTCGACAGTAGCGGAAAGTGCAATCCTGTGGTCACAGCGCATTATGATCCCCAAATTGGGAAAAAGCCTTGCAGATTTAAATTCTTCTCCAGTATGTCAGTGATTCACAAGAACCGAGGCATGTGGTAATTGCAATGTAGTTGCGCAAGACATATATATATATATATATATATATATATATATATATGTTGTTTTTTTTTTTTGAATGAGAGGACAAGTAGTGGAAAGTATGTTGCCAAGGTAATAATATGTTTTTTACCGTCTACTATTTTGGCAGTGTGCCAGCACAGAAGTGTTTGGTAGGAGTATTATTACCTTCAGTGATATTTCTGGTTTTACCTCTATTTTTAACTTACATTTGCATTTTTCTCAAACAAGTATCTTTGCTCCTCATGAAATTCACGGAACTTTCATGCTCGCAAAAATTGCTCAGTAACAGTTCCCAGCAGCTACTTGTGATTGCTTATTTTACTTCTGTGTCTCCCATCCAGGTGAATGCAAAGTGAATTCCACGGAGTGTTTACTGAAGAAAGCCCATTGCAAACCAGAGAGCACAGGTTATTTTTTTGACCGAGCACCGCGTTTCTACCTTCCGCGCAGACGCCGCAGACGCCTGCCAGACTCTCGGACTGTCGATGCGTCGGGAAGGGGAGTGGCTTCCGTTTGTCGTCTGGCTCGCCAGTCAGCTGGGAGAGGGCCAGAAAGGAGAGATTGAGAGAAAGAGAGCGAGTGGGAGCGAGAGAGAGAAAGGAAGTGATGGTTAAAGCTGTGTCTATGCCTTGTGCAGATATCGTATTTTACGACTATGAATATCTCTCTGTGTTGTCACACCCCCGGCTTTACTGCACAGAAAATGCCCCTACCCTTTGAAAAAAATGAACGACAGTCACAAAAACATGAACACGGCACCTAAGCGCAGCGCTTGTAAAAAGCCGGTGTGAAGGAATTCCGTCAGGATTTTAGAACATTGCTCAGCTTGCGCCAAACAGGACATGAATTTGCAAAGCAAGCATATTTTATTGTGTAAATACATAAGTAATTTGATTCTGCTCATGAGCACCGAGCACATGACCGGATTTAAGTGAGAGCATTCTCGATGGCCTCGCCTTTTGAGTGAGGCTCGGTGACATGTGTCTGTTGCAACTGTATGAGATCAAAGTATCAATATTTTTTTATGCCAATGTTGTGGTTCTGCCCTTTTCGTTCGAGGAGTTTTGCCCACTGGGGTATACTGTTCCGTGGACGGTCAAGCCGCAGTTCTCCGCTCTGTGTAAACTCGGAACTACAAAATGTATGGTCATGTACGGCAAATTCCGGCGAACATTTTTTGTTGTGATGTACCTCAGTATGTGAGGATGTGTGGTACAGCTTTTATCCTTAACAGCATCCAGAAATATATCTTTATGATGAGGTTTTCACGAATCTCAAGTGGGTTAGAGCAAAATACACTTACTCACACTTACACTTTGGTTTGTCAGACTGAAATTCAAAAGGGTTATAAAAAAACAGCAAAGAATTTCTAAAGGGATCCCATGTTTAAGAACACAGCACAGATATTTTCATATTTGGCAGTGATTGTGAAAATTCTCTACCAAGGCTGCACACCCTTCCCCTCTAAAGACATTTGCCGATGGAGTGAAGAAAAGTGCCCATGCCTACCAATACTTAATTATGAAATACTGGGTCACTTTCATGAAGCTTGCCCAATTCTTTGCGACTGCCCTTGCATATCATTCATGTAAGGGCATTGACATAAAAGAAAGTCTCCCCAACATTTTCTGGAATTCTGCCAGGTCTTCAAAATAATACTGATTGCTGTACACATTTGAGCCAAGGTGGCTTTGTTAGCTCTTTCTAATGACCTTTGACCTTTGATTTTTGTACTTTTCCTTCTATTCATTTGCACAAGTATGATACATCTAATGACAGATATTCATTTGATCTAATTTTGTTTTATCAATTCCAGCACCACGATGATGTAAGCAAAACCTTAAAAGAAAAAAAGTGATGTGCATTTGATCTTTCTGTATGTTTGTCTTGCCATGAATTTTGTACTGTAACATATGCATACATATGTAACTCTGAACTTGGTATTTCTCTCAGAATTTTCTATTCCGGTTAATGTTCATGCATATCTCATGGTGTTTTCTCAGCGTTCTGTGAGCTCTTGAAGGATACTTGGATGGATGAATGTTTAATTTAAAAGGATGACATTGTATATAATTTTGTTTTTCCTTTTTTTTTTTTGTATCTGACAGCTCATGTTTTGTCATGAGCTTGTGGTTGTGCTATAACAATTTTGATGACCTCAGAAGATGGATGTAATTACACCATCGAGGTTTAGATAGACACCTTCTGAAATTAATTGTATTTGGCATAGCTACTGTGGATTACAACAGAGTATCTTGTGTCATGGGATACATCACAGACACATCACTCATTAATTTTTACTTAATACTACTGGGATAGATTGAAATAAAGACATTCATGGTACATATATTAAACTACACTGTGGTTATGGTACATAAATATATATTCCGGTGCGTTTATCTTCATTTATGTAAAACGAATAGACAGGTGGGACAATTGAATGACTCTTATTGTCTGTGGGAAGCTACCCGATCTTCTATCTATCCTTCTCATTTAATGGTAGCGATGTCCCAAACCAAGTCCCTGGCGCGTTATAATAAAAATGTCATTCTCCATTTAGTGGCTGCTACCGTCTGGGTTTTCATGCCCTCCTTCGTGGTTACTAACCAAATATCCCAAGGTTAGCGTCCCTTGTAGTTGATTCAGCCACCCTTTTCCCCGCTCCTCCCTGTTAAGAGAATGCTCTTTGAAGAGCTTCGTTTAATAAACATTTGATGTCCATGTACAAATTTTTTATTGTGCCTTTTCTTTTTATGTGTTCACACTTACATGATATGTACATATATTCTTTTTAGGACCTCCATCTAGACACTCCTAAGGAACTTGTATGCCAAATTTTTTGTGGTCAAGTTCAGTTTATTTCTCTTCTTTTCTATTACTAGGTCTACAGCAGGCAGATAAAATCAGCATCAGAGCTTATGAAGTGGTCACAGATTTTTATAGATGTGGGACTGTTAACCGAGGAGGATGGGTAGCGACCTCTCTAAAACTGCCTGAATTAGAATTCATGGAGGGCGAATGGAGAGTGGTTCTTGATCAAGTTTCTCTTACTTGCTGCTGTACATATTTCATATTCTCACGGAGAGAAACTGCAAGACTGGTAGCTTGCTGGGCAAGCAGAGGCACATGCCGTTGAATCTGGAGTCAAGCCCTCTTACTTGGCAGACTCTCGCTGAAAAGGTGTTGATGGAGCCCTTTAAACTGATCGCTCTTACTCAGAATGAAGGAATTGAAATATATCGTTGCTACACAGTTGGAAAATTCATATCTTTATAATGAGAACGTCTTTATATGCATATATGTGAAGCTTAATTAAGGAATGTACAATGTATAACTTTGAATAACACTGTTACTTTGGTGAAGTATGTATTTGACTTATACAATGTGTTCTGATTTTACTCTGTGACTTTTTTTTTTGTCATTTGACAAATTTGTACTATCGTAAATACCTTCTAGGTCTTTTATTTGAGTTTTTATATGAGTACATGGCAATTTTTAATTTGGAAACATTTACTGTGACTCTTGGCATATATTTTTTTTTTTCTACAGTGGATGAGATGAGCACATAAAAGAATTGTTGACCATGCACCTCATATTCAATCATCACTCCATTGATTTGTCATTACCATGAATCAAACTCAGCTTGCTGTAAAGTATGAACCTATGCACCTACAGTATGTCTAAATTTGTTGGAAATACCGCACACACAAACACACACAAGAGAGCTTTGGAAAATGCTGTAATATACACTGCATGTTTTCATGCATTCTTCTTGAAAAATTCTAGTCATGGTATGATGTTGTAATTTGTAATTTTCTAAGCTAATAGCTATACTATGAATATTCTTATACTTGGGAATGAAAAGATTTTAAAAAAATATGAAAATCATATGTTACTGTGTCTCGTGTTTTTGTTGAAATCCCGCAGTTGAAATGTTCTCAGAGTTCATGCACTTCAAAATGTCTTCGCCCAACTAGATACGGACCTAGTACAATGCTGTAAAAGTGGATATTTTTTGCACCGAGTAATTGTTTGCGCTCTGCCGCCTCAGATAAATTTTGCATGTTTTTTAATTCCGTGGAATTAGATGTGACACAGTGGTACATGTAACAAGCAAAAATATTCACATGGTTTTATTTTTCACGTTTCTAGTAGCGCAAAATGCACAAAAATTTCCACATCGTGAAAATTTCCACTTTTACAGTACTTTTGGAAATGTTGGTGCTAAATAAACGAGTACCAAACATGTTCTAGAACAAATGTACAAGGGAAGCTAGTTGTATTATGAACAGGGAAAGGTACAATTAATTTCTAGTTCTACTAGTGAAATCAGTTTGGTTTATTACGATTTGGTCATACACAATCTGAGGTCGAAAAACAATACAAGACTGAGAAACCCTTGCACTCTGAACTTTTGGGCAAGAAAACTTACTTTACCATATCAGTAATCTCTATTAATGAGTCCACTGTAGCACCTTTGCCTGGCACAACCAAGCAATGAAAGCAGGAAACAAAAACACAACCCAACAAAATTGTATCTTTCCTTAAAAAAGAAAAAAAAAAAGAAAAAAAATGATTTCAAAACGTTGCAGGATTGAAGACATACAGCATATTATTATTGGAAATTGGGTGAGGTGTAGACGACAAAAATAATGGAAACCATGAACTACAGTACAGGTGTACAATTGTACAAGTAAACTTTACTTTCTGTTATGTCGGTCTCACAAATACAGTAGTGTGCACAGTGGTTCTACATGTACAGCAGGCAGTCTTTGTCTCTATGACCAGGGAAGAATGTACTGTTTTTTTCTTTAATTTCTTCCCGATGAAGAGATATTTGAAAAACTCTGCAACACACACCAGATTGAATGATGCAAGCCGAAAGAAAACATGGTGTATGGGGCCCCAACTCTGTCAATTAATACAGTGGAACTTCATTATAAAGAGGTCGGTGTAATAAAACCTCTTAGGATGATTTTGCAGGTCGCGACTCTTTGTATTTCTTTGTTTTTGTACCTTGATATATTGAGAAGCCTGATATAACAAGGTAATTGTCATTGTTTTAGGTTCCCCTATACTTCAGTTTGTGATCTTGTGTCTCCAATGAAAAGCAAAAATCTGTGAATCCCAAACTTCAATGGCACTGTATTTGTTTCTTGTTGACCTGGCTTCTGGTTGAAACTCGTGCATCATCTTTTGTTGTTATTGTTGAAAAGTTGTTGAATATCCCATGCAATTCATTCTTGTACAATTGCATGCAGAATGTACATATTTGGCATGCTTTCCAGTAAATGGAAAACTTCAACCACTGAACAGCATTTCTCTACTTCGTTTTCTTGTGTGTCTGAGAAGGTGTATCAATACAGGATATGGGCTCACATGTATCGAATTACACAATAAAAGAAGGAATGTTTTCATGCATTTTAACGGTGCAAATTTAGCGAGTGCCAAGATTTGCAAAATTAAAATGCATGTAAAAGTTTGCTTACACTGTGCGCATTCAGTGCCAGTGACAACTTGTGAAAATGTCATGCCGTCAAAATATCTAGCTTTACAGTATGTGCATGAAATATGTACCTAAGGAAAATGGGGAGTCAATACTTATGTACATTACATGTACATCCATGTACATGTACATCCATTGAAGAATACTATTCACACAACATTCTGTCATACGATAGAAACTCATTTTAGATTCATCCAACTCGCCAAAGAAGGAAACATGCATTTCAGCAAGTATTCACCTCAAGGTTTGTTTCTACATGAATGCTTTGGCAATGAATTCAAACCATATTGCACCATTTAATGGGACTATAAATCGGGTGACATTTTCTACAGAATATATAGTCCACTGACATGGGTATGGTGTAATAGTGTAGTGTTGTAACACATGTGGCATTCCATAATTGTACTCTAAATGAATATTAATACTGTCTGGGTGAATGTCAATAATCTTTGTGAGATTTAGTTAGCACATGAATAAACTAAACTCAAATCATCAACATCAAAGAGCAATGTGGGTTGAGTGAAAGCAGCAACATTAGTAGAACACATCGGTGAAAGTTTGAGGAAAATCGGACAATCGATGCAAAAGTTATGAACTTTTTCAAGTTTTGGTGTTGGAACGGCTGGATGAGGAGACTACTAGAGGTTATGACGTATGTGTGGACAATGTAAAGAAAATATAAAGGGAATTCCACAAACATTCACTTTTCTAGCATAATGAAAGAGCACTTGACTAATGGCTTTCAGAAACCGGGGGAATAATTACTACACTTAACATATGTCAGTATCAAGTTAAAAAAATGTGTAATTTTCATGAAAAATGAATTTTTGTGGAATTCCCTTTATATTTTCTTTATATTGTTATCCACACATGACTTCAAAACCTTTAGTAGTCTCCTCATCCAGCGGTTCCAACACCAAAACTTTAAAAATTCATAACTTTTGCATCAATTGTCTGATTTTCCTCAAACTTTTACTGGTGTGTCCTACTAATGTTGCTGCTTTAACTCAATCCACATTGCTCTTTGGGTTTGGTTTTCCTTTAAAGAAAGGAACAACAACCTGTCACTGAGATACATTTTAAGCACCAAAATTCCATTTACTAGATCAGTTTGATTTTAATGTTACGTCTGAACACATAATAGCAGTGATTACGATAGAGCATTTTACATTTT
Organism: Diadema setosum; assembly: GCF_964275005.1. Lineage (NCBI taxonomy): Eukaryota > Metazoa > Echinodermata > Echinoidea > Diadematoida > Diadematidae > Diadema > Diadema setosum. The sequence goes on along the minus strand of NC_092704.1, from coordinate 5,502,711 downwards.
TATTAAAAGCACTTCTTAACTAATAAATCTCACCAAAACATACACAAAATAATACAGGCAAACCCAGTGCTTGGGAACTGTGACTTTTTGTTTCTCATTGTAGAGAAATCTGTTTGAAACAGAAAACCATGGGTTGCTACACAAATACTGTAACAAGGTTTTCACCATAGAGACAGTGGCATATGCAATGCAGAAGGACACAATGTCAGATTTGGCCCTCGTATAATGTATGTTCATCGATATATTATGTTCATCAGTATTATTCAGGGCTCCATGGAAGACTACTACTTATTGGTGAATGGGCTACCCTGACAAAAGATTATGAATAAATAAATGAATTTATAAAAAAAGAAAGAAAGAACGAACGAACGAACAAACGAACGAACGAACGACAGACAGACATTATGGGCACTGATACACCTGAGCATACACCTTGATGCCATTGCTGTAATGTAGAGCAATGTATTGTTGGCCCCTGCATGCACCTGGTAGCACCTTTTGCATATGCATACCTGACAATACAGCTAGTCTATGCCACTGATTTATACCTATTGTATAGGTGTGAAAGAGGATGAAGATTAACCGTTATCAATATTTAATAATTCGGAACCACTAAATGTACAATGCCATGTGTATCATTGCAATGCTCAAACAGCTAAAAGTCACACAGAATGTATGTACTTGATAAATCTCATGAATGCCATAAATATTTTGGTTGTTTTCTGTTGAAAAGGTATAAAACATAGTTCTGGTACGCCTGTATAACTGTCACATTTTGCTCCAAAATGTACATGTACATGCAGTGTACATGTATGCCTCAGAAATGTGAGGAATAAGGCTGCAATAACAAGATATTCGTTGGGTTATGACTAAAATGTGAAATATTAAACGAAACGGTTCGCATCTCAGAACTTATCTGATCAGGCTAACTCGGAATGGGGGTCAACTCGGCCTCGTTTTGACCGCGGGGCCGAGTTGTCCCTCTGAATTGTACAGTGTGGTACTATGTGAGCGCTTCACATTCTGGCTGATCGCAGTTATGGTCAGAGTTGATACAATGTGCGCATCAAAGAAAGTTTTCCCCTGAGACTGAGTTAATCTGGATCCTTCTGGAATAAAAGTTGGTATACCGGCTTTCATTACACTACACTTTTGATCTCAAAATACTCCAAAACAACTCATCATCTCGGCAAATTGCGTCAGCCAGGTAAGTTTTTCATGGCCTCTTTCGATATATTGCAAGCAAATATGAAATGGTGCAAGACGAGTTTTCAAATCCTTACCAGAACTATGTTTTCACTTTAACATAAGTTGTAGCCATGATACAAATATTCTTTGACACAAAATAAAAAACAGATAAACATCAAAAGTCGTCTTAGCCTGGTGGTTTCCTTTAACTTGAAGTCTGCTACAGAATAAAAAAAAGCTTGCAGAAGTGGATTGAAGCTCTAGTGCTTCTCACAAACGGGAAAACCTACTGGACTGATGATAACCTACGATATTCTTAGCATCGTTCAATGTCCTGCTATCTGCCTTGAAGGGCTTCCCTGATGTCGATGAGCACGGGGCTACGGTTGAGATGGGTGCCGAAAGAGAAGCAGTTTCCCCCTCCACCGATGACGAGGATGCAGCCCTCCTCCCGCCGCCAGTGACTGGTGTGATTGTGAAGCATGAGGGGGTGCTCCACATCAAGCTGTAGTGGGTGGGGCAATGGAGACAGACAACAAAGGAGCATGTCGCATAGTTACTTCCCAAGGTCTACACAGGGGGGTTTCTATTTATATAACTGATAACAAATCCTGACCCACTGGTGACTTACTGTTCTGGACGTATCTACCAAGAATAACACCTAGTCATGATACATTGCCTCATTCAAATTAATCAGCAATATTTTCCCACAAAGCACATCTGTTCTTGGATTATTTCTTTGAAATGTCTTTTATGTTTCTGTCAAGAAACCATTCAGACCCATTTCATGGTGAGAATCTCATCCGTGAAACCAACATCTTGGTCTCTTAAAGGACAACTTCACCTTCACAGACATGTGGATTGAGAGAATGCAGCAATATTAGTAGAACACAAGAGTAGAAGTTTGAGGAAAATCAGACAATTCGTTAATAAGCTTTGAATTTTTGAAGTTTCAGTGTGGCCATCACTGGATGAGAAGACTACCGGTACTACCGTGATGTCATATGTGTAGAACGATACTGCAAAAGTGGAAATTTTCGCGGTGTTGAAATTTTCGTGCATTTCGCACAACCAGAAACTTAACGCAAAAATAAAAGCACGCAAATATTTTTGCTTGCTATACGATCCTGTACTTGGCGTATTGATTCCGTGGAATTACAAACACGCGAAACTCTTTATACCTGGCCAAGCATGAAAAATTAGTCACGCGAAAATATCCACTTTGACAGTATAAAGGAAATATTAAAAAATTCAACATATTTGCACTTTTCTCACATAATAAAAGCACAACACACTTGTTTCTTCCACTGATGTGTTCTACTGATATTACTGCATTCACTCAATCCACATCTATATTGAGGTGGTCTTGTCCTTTAAATAAATGTGTTTCTCACAAATAAAAGATAGAATGCATTTAAAAAATACTGACAAATATTTAAACTTAAAATCTCATAAGAGGAATAACTGATATTATGGATAATATGCTTCCCATCTGATACCCTACATCTCATCTACTGACCTGCAAGTCTATGTATTGCACGGAACCTGTTGTGAGATCGACAACGGTGAGTGAGGGTGGGGTGCTGTGTGTCGGATTGACCCCACCCACAAGAATAAGCTGGTCATGCACAATGTGTGCAGTGTGGGAGTACCTGCATCACATGAGAGGGAAAGAAAGCATCACTAAAATATTACTTCATAATGTCAAGTAATACCTATTTCATTCAAACAAATTTTTATACATTTCCTGCAATGACAACCTGATTTAGGCAAACTTTAACAAAAAGCTGACACATTTGCTCCTGTGACAGTTGCTCCAGTCTTATTTTCTCTCTGGACTGAGGTTAGGTTAGGGTTGTGATAGGGCTTTACGTTTAATTGATGTGAGGATTAGGAATAGGGTTACAGTTATACATGTATTTGTGGGTAAATAATGTTTGGCTGAGCATGCTGATATTTCATGGAAGCAATTGTTGCAAGAGCAAATGTCATGGAACTGAACAAAAATGACCAGCCGGTCTCAAAAGTCCAGGTCCAAGAATCTACCACAACTGGTAGTGAGAAAACACTGATCAGAGCCAGATTACATTAATTTACATTAATATTGTAGTACAGTTGAACCTCTCGTATCCGGACAAGTCGGGACCGGGGCTCATCCGGATAAGGGATTTGGCCGGATACCGGAGACTCAATGCTTTATACATGTACATATACATACACATGTACTGATGTAGCCCATTGTAGTACCACATGTAGTAATGTGTATACTGCAACCTTTTCATTGTTACATTTGGGGATGTTTCGGGATGTTGAAATGTCTGAAGGTAAGCAATTTGGAAGGAAATTTGATGCAATGTATGTTAATCATATTGGAAGTAATATGTAATTCATGTGTGTTTGGGTAGGAGTTCTCAAGGAGTTGGGAATCCCCCTTTCTTCCCGTAATTATTAAAAAAAAATCATGGCGAGATTGCGTCCAGATAATAGACAGATCCGGATAAAGGGAGGCCGGATAATAGAGGTTCAACTGTACTGCAATGAAACTCGGGTGGTACACCCGAAATCTCAAAACATATGTGTAAATGCTCCGAAAGGGATTCATGTTTTCTATTGATACCACTCACATACATGAGACAATTCTTCCAACTGTGCAGGTCCTGAACCTGATCCGATGTCACAGCACAGAATTCACAACGAAATGAGACCTGGGGTCTGTTGGGGTCTGTTTCTTGAGTCATCACATAAAAGCCTTTCACATAATTATCAGAATGGTCAAAGTCGCTCATATGTAGCTGTATGAGACTTTCAAATCCATTTCATGAAGTCTCTCATGAGTGTGTCTTATGAGCAAAAAGTCTCTTATTAGACTTTCATGAAACAGACTCATGGTTCTCACACAAATGTGTTATGTTACAGTGTACATGTGAGGATGGAAAGAGATTTAGAACAGGTCAAGAGGAACTGTAAGATTCTCACCTTGGGGACAAGGAAGGACTGGTATTCAGTTTTTGTAATGACAGGCTCTGAAGGTTAATAACCACTATGGAGCTGAGAGGGGTGCAGCCATGCCCCAGACCACCGGCTACCACCAGACAAGAGTCACCCCATTGGGTGGCTGTGTGGGAGTGTCTTGCCTCGAACCTGCTCTCCTTGAAATTGAGCTGGAAGTAAAAAGAGAACAAGAGGCTGAAAGTTGACATTCACAGACACTACCTCAATTTTATCAAGCTACTTATCGACAATGTACCACTTCTAATAATTCCTGAATATTTCTTTGAATGAATAACCATCTACCTAAAAAAAAAAAACACACACAGAAAACAAAACAAAACAAAACAGAACAAAAACAGGCTCGTATAAACCTTACAGGTGAAGCTCAAGTATTGTTCAGCTCAGAAGTCATAAATAATCATTAACATCCATGAAATCAAAGATCTTGTCCTATGTGTAGATACCCATTCTTATCTGATGACAGTCAAGATAAAAGACAACATCTGCAGTGACTTCAACTGACTTCTGATTAACAGAACACTACACCCCCTTACCTCTGTTTTCTATCCGTCAATACATTCAAGTTGGACTATTAAAGTATGAAAAACTTTTGCAGATTAAGACATACACCAAGAATTGTAATAATAGCTGCTACTGTATTGATAGATAGTGACAGATAGCGTGACGAAAATATACATTAGGTCCCCTGTAAAGAAACTCTCATGGCACAAGACTTTTACCTCTTTCCACGTCAATGACCCAACATCCATCAGCCAAGTGTCATCCAAGGGGGTGCCATCGATGCCACGCCCCCCAATCAAACAGACCATCTCCCTTCCCTCCAGCGACACTGCAGATGCTGTATGCCGCCACCTGGCACAGGGAGCAGCGTCCGTACCTGGTGGCATCACTGGTTGCAGGGAGTACTCTGGCAGCCAGGTGGCACCAGACAGCGTCAGGAGGTAGGTGTCCGTACAGGGCTTGGCCGGTGATGTTCGCCCCCCAAACACAAAGAACCTGCCATCGGGGAGGGCTGTGAGGGTGTGGTGCATTCTGGGACCTGCAGAGTAATTCAACGTAACTTTTGTCATCAGCTTTTTGTGGAGGACAATGACATGACAGAGAGAGTATTGACCCATTCCATGTAATATCAAGTCTTCAATGCAAACTGTTCTGTACTGGTAGATTTTCAAAATACATAAAGGTGCTGATCAGAGTGCTCAACCATAATCAGCCTCTGTTGTTACTTTTACTAGATCCTGTCCCCTCAAGCCGCCAACAGATCTTTTTCACAAGTTTTTTGTTTTTGTTTTTGTTTTTTTGCTTCGCTTGAAGTTGTCCTTCCCCTCCATGAAATTGTCAGTTTCACTTACTCATGTTGCCTCAACTCAATATGACCCATATGGTAGATATTATATGACAAGATTCCTTACCGTTTATGTAATTATCTCAAATGCTCTTCTCTTGAGGTATTTGGAAATATGCTGTATCCATTTCTCCATACATTGAAGGAAATTTCACATTTTGCTTCTAGTTTGACTGCATACTCGTATATCTAGAATCTGACCACTTATTGCTACAAAGACACATCAACAAGATTTGGAAGGCAGGTAAAAGAGGGCATTCAGCCTCATCGCACTATTGAAACCAGCAGGTCTTTGGGATTGGATTTGTCACAAAATCTTCTCATTCTATCCCTCACCTAGTGATGCCGCACCAGACTTTGGACAAAGTGCCCCGACCTTCCTCGTTGCCATATCGATTAACCTCAGCTCATCCAGTCTCCCGTGGCAACCATTATGGTCTCCGAAGCCACCTGCAACAAGAATGCTGTCTGTGCCTGGCACCTGTGCACTGGCATGTGAAAACTGCTTCAGACACGTCGAGGACTGCAAATCGGACCAGAGGGGCAGGAAGGATGGCATTAGTGGTAGCCGGATCTCCTCACTGGAATCGCCGACTTTTGCTGGACTATTGATATCTGTATATGAATGCAGAGAAAGGCAATAGAGTAATAAAGACATTGCTGATGATGATAATAAGATCAATAGAAGTAATGATAATGGTACAATATTTGGGTGAACAATTTTGTGCACTCGGCCGGGAAAGATGGCTTTTGTATGCTTTTAATTTTGCAGACGGTCATGACAATTGAGGAAATGCGCTCCAAACAGCTTACCTCCGCATTCTGCTAAGGGATTTGGCAGCACATACTACGGTAAAAGGCAACATGTTCCCATGACGACAGCATACTCAATCACTCTACAGGACTGGTGAATGTGAATGAAACTACAAATAACAAAACAGTTACATAACAGTAATATACCTACCTTGAAATCAAAGATATGAATAATATTACATTGAATAAGCAAAAATTTTGCACAATCTTATTTTCTCCATAGATTCATGTTATGCAAAATTCACTAAAATTTCCACTTTTACGGTATTACATCATTTATAATCATTCACAGATTACTGGTAATGTCTAAATATTGAATACATGTCTGACTGGGATATCTTCTAAGCTATTTCTGCCACGCCAGGTATGACATTAGCAGACGTCACCACAATGTAAATGAAAGATCACAGACCAAAAGGAATAGCAATCCACTGAGTCAAGTTCAGAAAGGACTTACCAGGGAAAAGCTTGTCTCTGGATACAGCACAATCTCCATTGAAGGCAGCTACCACCACGTAATGAACACACTTCAGATGCCATTCCTTCAGAAAACAGGGGAACAAATACAAACATTCTTACAATGATGAGACAAATTCAAAACCTTGCGATGCACCACGTTGATCCTCTGCAACCAAATGTCAATATGCTTTTATTGCCACTACAATGGGGTTCTATATTTCCAGCCTATTTTCCACTAATCAGAAAGTCATGAAAGGTTTTAGTTTGAATGATTTATCGGGGAATTCAGGGAAGTTGTATATGAAGGAATATGCCTATCAAAAACTAGTGCTTTTCTTTTGCAGAAATCTGAAACAAACATCAAACTTAAGTAAATTTAAAAAGTACAGAATACAAAGAAATGTACAAAGTACTAAGTACAGACTGCAAAGAACTACAGTATTATACTCAAGAAAATGACCCCACCAAAATAACTTCATCAAATGAGCAATATGTGTACACACACATACCAGAATGTAGTATAACAAGGCGAAAGGAAGCTTGTAATCAGTACAGGCCATAGAATTTCATATGATATGTGAACATTGTGGTAAAGAGGTTCACACACACAAAAAAACAAATAATAAAAAAAAAAAAAATAGATAGATAAAATAAAAATAAATATTGCCCATGTGTTGGTCACGTTAAGATACACTAGCAGCAGATAAACATACAGCAGCAATGAGATACAAATTCAACGCAGCCATCATTCCTATTCTCTTGGCCTTGGAAGACAATCATGGAGCTTTCAACCCACCTCAAATTCATCAAACAACTCGATTGCCTCGACACGCTCCCTCTCTTCACCAGTCAGAACCTGGGAGTAATACTGGTACATATTGATTGCACTGGAGTCTTGCCATCCCTGCATGATGCAGAAAGTGAAAACAACAACAAACTTCGGAATTAGTTCACATTCTAATGTCGCATTTGATTGCATCACCTTGAACACTACAGGCCAGTCTGTATTGAAATTTGAGCAGTCAATGTACGAGTTTTTGTATGACCAGGGAGCCTTGGTACGACAAAGTCTGTGAGATATCACAAACAGTACTGTCATGTGGTCAATCTCATATACATAGTGATATAATGACCACAAAAGTTCCTAGAAGACAAGCAACATGGAGTGTTGGAGAACAAAACAGTTCTGTGTATTATATGGCTGCAAAGCCCATTACAATAATCACAAATTTTGACTGCCTCTTTAGCCCCTGATAAATTTTGTTATCTCACATACATGCTACACACATGCAGAGCATTCACAGACATTCAGACATGCACAAACACAAGCACAGTTAGACACACACATCCAAACACACGTGCACATACACCCATGTTCACACCGTTTATTGAACCCACTTGCTCTCTTTTACATTTAACTCTTATCCATGAACTTTTCTTGTGTAGTACATTGTGTCTTTACTGAAAGATCATTGCATGTATCTTATAGTCATACAAAGAGATATTCAGCTCAGCTACAAGGCTGAGGGTCAATCTTGCTTGTTAACAACCTGTCCAGCAGTTTAGCCACGCTATTAAAAAACATGAACTACTCACCTGCTGGACGTATCTGGCGCAGTGTTTCTCCATGGTGCTGTAAGTCTGGATTGCATTCAGTGGTGAGTTGAGTTTTATGAAGTGCTGCTGCCTGTAAGAACGAAAGGAAGACGAGGAAGGAAAGCATAAGATATTTGCTACCTATCCCTGACACTGTGACTACTTCCAATCAATTCAAAACATGACAGGGTCACAGAGACTCCAACTCTCCCGTTTTCGACGGGAGATCTCCCGCCGAAAGCCCATTTTTGCAAAATCTCCCGTTCTCCCGCTTGAGATTTGGTTTCTCCCGCCCTGGCTCTGTGTCTCCTGATGGAAAGCATTTCTTACTTATTGCTATCGTATGTTTAAAAAATAAGCCTTAGATAGCACCAGAGAACATCTAGAACCCTAGGAACTTCGCGCTTCGCACACATCAACTTGGAGTCTCCCGTTTGCTAGGGGTTTTGGGCGGGAGAATCTCCAGATCAGAAGGTACTTGGGGTTGGAGTCTCTGGGGTCATCTTGTATTTCATGATAGTTCTGGGAGGAAGCAGTCCTCAACGCAGTGAATTCTGCTCACTAAGACCATCCAAGGGAAACAGAAAAAGTTGTCTTCATACCAGTGTGTTGTTTTGTATTACATTACTTTCACACATATAAACACATAAACACACACACACACACAAAATGCTAAAAGGGAAACCACAGTATTCAAAGTGGTATAAATGGGCTGGTAGGCTTTATAGACAGATGTTTTTATAGCTTGATCTCTCCAGTAGGCATGATTGCATAATTTCCAACATTTCCCTATTCGTGAGATTTTACATCATCATGCGAAAGACTTTTGGTGTCAGCATGTTCCTTGACAAATCTGTCTCCTTGTGTGGCAGCTATGAGCTGAACTGTTAACTTGGGTGTTTAACAGAAAAAAATTCAGAGAAAATATTTCCAGCAACTACAGCAGAACTTTTATTATAATGAGGTTGGATAGAGTGATATACCTGACAAAGGTAATTTTGCAGGCCCCATTCCCTTTATATTGTTTTGTTTTTATCCCTGATATAGAGAGGAAATTTCAGAGGTTCAAAGGAGTACGCTACAACAAGGTTCCTCTATACAATATGTTTAACCATTAAAGAAACATCTTGGCATCATGTCACTTTTCAAAGAGACTTTTTCCCACATCTTTTTAACACTTAGAAATTTTGCATAAGCAAAAAGAATCTGAGAAATCACTTGGAAAAGTAATATGTTGTATACAGAAGGAATGATTTCAGCATCCCCCAAGGTGGAGGCATTCAGGGTCAAGAAATTTCACCAGCTAAATAAAAATGATACTTACATCACTATTCCAAAAGGATCATGTGGCTGCACCTGAGGAAAAGAGAGAACAAAAGGGCAAATCCTTTAATATTTAGGAGGGTATTGCACTTATTCAATATGACTGAGAAAAGACTTCTCTAGCAAGACAATGAATACACTCTTATACAAAAAGATTCAGTGGGTGGGGGGGGGGGGGATACTGAGATGAGAAGGAGGAGGAAAATCATAGAGAAATATTAAAGAAGGGGACACAGATGAAATGATAGCAAAACTGGCTATAACAATCAGGTCAGGTTTCTCACCTGTTCGTATGAAAGGAACAAGCCATTCTGGAATGTTTTTCCAGCCCAGCTGATCAGAGCATCTGAGCTGTCAAAAGAAGAAAAGGATGTACACAGCTACTCACAGTTGATTGAGGAATTCCTTGTCCTGCAAGTGAGGGCACTACCAGAATCAACACAAGTAGGAAGGGGCTAGATAGTGGCTAATATAATGGCTAAACTACTGATAGCTTCAGAGCAAAATTTCAGATCATTTTGTGATAAATGATAATCACCAACACCCTCACAAACATGATTTCACAATGACACTTCCTTTCAAATTCAGGAAATTCTTCAGTCGAGTTGTTTTATTGCAACTGATTGACAAATTGTCCTACATCTACAATATGTAAATAAGCACTGAATTGATCAGTGTTTCAGTAGTAGCCAAGATAAAAAATCATGGGCATACATACTCGAGCAGTATTTGAACATACAACCTCCTGATCTCCGGACAGGCGTCATCTCCACTAGACCACCGAACTTCCATCCGACAGCAAGTATTGGTTGTGATCCTTATAGCATGCAGCGGGCACAGCGTAATTATTCAAATACATGCTGTATTCAACTACTACTAAACACTGATCAATTCAGTGCTTATTTACATCGATGTAGGGTAATTTGTCAATCAGTTGCAATAAGACACTTCCTTTGTTGATCATTTGATGTTGAGAGTAATTGATACAGATCATTCCATGATCATCTCCAAACAGGAATCATATGCAAAATTTGTGACTTTTTTGTGTCTGTATTGAGCAAGCAACTGCAAATCAAGATAGAGAGAGACAAAGTGAAAAAGAGAAAGTGATGATGAAGAAGACACAATTATATACAGGCACACACATACATAATGCTGTTTACATGAGTTCTTATTTGACACTAAAAAAATCCAGAAATATATATATATATATGCTCTTCTATCACTACCCGACGCTTTACAGATTTTATGGCATAATCACCTGGGTGTGTCTATGTATGTTATCACACACTCTGATAAAAGTAGAGTTGGCAGCGTGAAGTCGATTCCTATCCTTTGAAGAGCATCCTCCAGTGTCCGCAGGTTTTTTAGGTCCACTCCAAGCAGGTGGTACTTGTTGGACGAAATGCAGAGACCTTTGTATACACAGAAAGAGAATGATGATTATTTAAGTCATTTCAGATTAAACTAGATTAGAATTTGTCATCGAGATGAGTTAGGTATGGATGACAAGGTCTGAGAGGAATATGACGACAATCCACAGCATTTGTAAAATGCCGTATATTTGTTGTATAAACATACAAAGGCTCCAAGAGAGTCAGCTATTAAATGCCTGGTGAAAGATGTGAATCTTGAGTGAGGCTTTGAAGTGATCCAGTTTGTCAATTTCATGGAGAAAAGATGGGAAGGAGGAGCTACATTGTAGGTGTGAGATTTTGTGGCGCTTTTGAGCCGCCAAAGGGAGTGAAGCATCCGAGAGGGGGATGGGTGTCAGAGTGGGGTGTCGAACTATCACATATCTGAGGGTACTTCAGAGAGAATTAACATATTTTCTCACCAATATCACTGGCATGTACATCATGAAAGACGGGGTTGTGGAGTTGTGTTTGGAGCTCAGGCGTGGCGGCGACTAAGGCTGCTTTCCTCGCGACAAGTTGTGGGAAATCAATCTCATAGAATGATGTTGAGGATAGGGCGCCCTCATGGTGGAGACGGAAATAGGTGGAGTCGAAGCCAGCACCAAGAGAAATGATCTGACCAGTGGATACATATTAAGAACAAATGATATCAATATCAAATCTAGAGTTCACTCGATCACCATCACATTTTGCACTTCGGTCTCCCTTTCTTGTCTAAAGGAGATCCCCATCACAAGCCAAATACTGTAAGTAAAAGTGGATATTTTTATGCGACTAATTTTTCGTGCTCAGCCAGGTAAGAAGAGTTCCGCGTTTCTGTGGAATCAAGACATCAAGTTTTGCAACATAGGGGAAGCAAAAATATTTAAGTGCTTTTATTTACGCGCTAGTTTCTAGTTGAGCGAAATGTGCAAGGATTTCAACACTGCGAAAATTTCCACTTTTACAGTGATAATAAGATCACACGTGGAGAATAATTTTCATGTTTTAACTGTCATACACTGCACATCATCGTACAAAGAACATCAAACATTAGGATTTCGGAAAAGAGAAAAGCTGAAGGAGCTTGCTAAGAGAAAAGACACAATACTAATAGTTCATGATGTACTGGTTGGCTTCTATGCAGACTATTCTTTGATTATGCAGTATAATGCCATATTCAAACACAAACAAACAAGGTTAAAGTTGAAGGAAATGGAAGATTAAGGCCCGAATTCGAGAAGGTGGTTTAAACTTCGATCATGGTACAAATTTAGACCATGGTCTAAAATAAGCGTTAGATAGGCGTACCAATACATGCGCGCATCAATGCACGTTTTTTTACTGGATGCCTGTTAGCGTACGCAATCTGTCAATCATATCTACGCAGAAGAAATATACATAAACCATAGTTTAAATTTAGACCACCTTCGTGAATTCGGGCCTAATTGTCTATTTGTTCTTTCCTAGTGTAACATAATATATAGGTGGAGAAGCAATGAAGTGGCACACAGAATGAAATAAAACACAAACTGCAGATTCCATGGAGCATTATTGCTTGCTGCATTGCAGCTAGAGAAAACAGATGAAAGTTCAATCATTAATCATTGCACAATTTATCACTGTTAGCATACATTACCTTCATTTGAACCCAAGTCAAAACCCAGGGATGACATTGTAGTTGACTAGGACCCCGCTTACAGTGCGAGGCTCGGCCGTGGCCGAGTCCGCCTTCATTTCAGTGTAAACGCGCAAAAGGCCAAATGCAAGGCCAAAATTGGCCGCGTGTCGGCCACGCTCTGGAGGTGGTCTCGGCCGTGGCCGAGCCCAGCCTTTTCTCAGTGTAAACGCAACTGGGCCAAATGCGCGGCCAATTTTAGTCTGGCTTCCAAACCCTCTACCCGTATTATTTCGTTATTCAGGATATTAACCCCCTCAACGTCGAAAACTAGTATAGTTTAAGGTGGTTTTGTCCTGCAAAGGATTTTTCTTTCGGCAAAAACCTTTGCCCGAACGGCAACTTCGTCGCCACGGAATCCAGTTGGCAAAGGGTCTGAAAACCAGACTATACCAAATTGCGTTCATTTCCAAGCAGAGCGCCACTACGACAAGATATTGAAAGGTTTGAATTAACAGCGCGGCCGAGCCCGGAAGTGTAAATGGACAAACTTGCGGGGCTCGGCCCCGCAATTGAGGCTGGGCTCGGCCGCGGCTCGGCCCAGCCCCGCACTGTAAACGGGGTCTAGTTGACTTACTAAACATCCAATGGAGTATCAAACCAGCCTATCGTGAGCATTTTTGGTGGTCTTGCTGCAATGTGTATTCTTTTTCAGTTATTTCTGATTTCAGTTTTCCTTATACTAAATAGGCTGATATAACAAAATGTTTTTTTATTGTTTTGTTTTTTGTTTTTACCACACACATACATTGACACATCGAGGAGATGGCCATACTCACTTGGTTCTTCCTGTGGTGAAAAGTATGGAGGAACTTATGCAGAGAGTCATCGATAGCCTTGGCACGGATGAAGTAGCCTCTGTTGATGAGGGGTGCCCGCCTCGTTGCCTTGGAGACAAAGTGCTTGAGGAAGACATCCTGGAAGTAACCCAGAGAAGCCACGGAACATTTGCTGACGATGCTGCTGTCATTGGTTCCCTGAACCTGATGAGATGGTGAAAGAAAAATAAGGCAATATTGTGAGGCAAGTGAGGAAGTAGCACTAACAAGTCTATATGTTGCCGGTTCTAGATGTTCCTTCTACTGTACAATTTTTCAAGCTCTTTTTAATCCTATGTAGTCTGGAAGGGGGGTGGGTGGAGCTAAATATAAGTCCCATTTTTTTAGTGATAATTTTATATTATTTTAAAACACATTTTTTTTTTCTTGCTGAAACTTGATGCTTTTTTGCTGGAATTTGATGATTTTTTTCTTTCACAACGTGCACATAATGTTGAGAAGCCTATTCGTAACTGGGGAGATGCTTGCCAAGATACAGTACATTGTTGTTACTATGTCACTGAAAATGGTAGTTTCTTTATATGACTTTTCTGTCAGATGATCCCCCCCCCCTGGTTTTTCTCAGGTAACATCCTTTTTGGTCATCACCACCTATTCCACTCTACTCTAGATAAAAAGAAACAGTGAAAAACAAGAATAAAAAACAAAGTCTAAAGAAATACATCATTACATGTATAGCAGTCAATAAAAACAAAAATAGATAAGAAATTCATTTTGATACCAAATTTTTCATGTAAATTTCTTAATATGACTAAAGAGAATATTTCAAGACAAAAAAAAGGCCATCTGAAGCTTTACCGGTACCTTATATACCTTTTTAAAAACTTGATATTCAAATTCTGCAATATGATTGCGCAAAGCATTTAATCAACACTTACTCTATTACCGAGTACTGTATAGTACAAACAAATAGACCGCATATCTGCAAAGAACAAGTTAGTTAGGCACCTACATTGTATTTGTAACAATCTTAAAACTCAAGTGAGGTACACATAAAAATTGTACTTACAGCTGCATCATTCTGAGTTTTCTTAAACTTGTCTCCTTTTCCTGGCATGGTCAAGATGATGGTCTAGACTGTAGAGAGGCTAGAGCTGTAAATCTGTGCACATCACTGCTGCACTCTCATCAGCCCTGATTTACTAAGAAAAAAAGAAAGAAAACATAGAACTTCAGAAGGGTCACGGCAAGGCCTGCCTGAAATTTAAAGACTAAACTGTTTTTGAGTAGCTAGATTGCCTGGAAGAACCCCGATGATTTCTTCCTGTTGTCTGGTTGTTGGAGGGGAGGAGCTTGTGAACAATACCGGTACGTCAATAGTATGAATATGATTATTTGATAAGTCTTCCATGGTGGAAGATCACCATGAATGATGTCAAAGATCCTAAGATCTTTGATGATGTCGCCATCGCATCGCCAGCGGCCACTCACTCAGCCTCACGAGTAATGAGCGAGCCACCGCCACCCACGCGAGCGGACAGGGCAGGTATCCACCTTCGCTCCTGCTGCTGGGCACGAGCCAGCGGTGCAGCTAGCCCAAAGGTCTGAGCAGCAGCAAGGGCAGTACAGTGGTTCGGCACTGGTGCTGGCGGCGGTGCGTGTGGTCGGTGCCCGATGGATTGCGTTCTCGCTTCCACTTCGAGCTGCACAGCCACTGCGTGTGGATGGCGGGTATACGTACCAGTGGCGTTGGCGATTTGGTGAAACTAGTTTTACATGATTACCAAATAGTTGTGAACTGACAAAGCCTGGGAGCATTTTCCCAAAAAATTATACAGGAATCATGTTTACTTACTCCAAAACCTCCAAAAATATAACCATTCCGTCACCTCCTCCTTGCGACGCACGTAATCTCATGGTAGTTACTATTTTCAATATAACGACTGGGATTAAAACCTAACCATCATCTCCATTTGTTTATCGGTCAAACTATTCGTTTCTCCACTAAGTGTTGTTATGGAGACTTGAAGGTCATTTCACATATTTATTTTCAGATATCACTTCGCAATATTATTTAGTTACAATCTTTCTGCCCATTGTTGGTCTGGTAGGCTCGTTTGATGAGGCTTTGAAATATTAAAGTTGAAGTAAAGGTACGATTCATGTTTGATATCCAAGGCAACCATTAGCATTGTTGGCCTTTTTGATTACCTGCGCACTTACATATGTGTGAAACGGAAAATCAAATCGGGGGCCAGCCATCCTGTAAAGTACCGTAAAAACACTGAAGGTATGTGTTCATCGTTTATTCAAACGTATTAAGACAAAAATTGTATATTTAAAGACTGATGATATATGTATTTATGGATGAAGATGTATCTGAAATTCTTCGTTTAGTGCTTCCTGATCCTGTGACATATTTCAGTGCAATTGTAACAGGCGTCTGTGTATACTTAGTCCCACTCGTTCTAATTCGTGTTAGGTGTATGGTTTTGTGTTTACTTTAATGTGACTATAGTCTAGTAAAAGTAGACTGTAAATTTTGCTCGTTTAAGAAAATATATGAAGTGTTTCATGTTCTCATGAAATGTAGCTTGATTCAATTTGACGGTAACATAGACTAGATCTATTTAACCCACTATGAATGCTGTTGCGGTTAACCAGACCCTATTCGTATTCCCATGATTCCAGGCAGTATTCGATCACAAGTTAGGTAGGCTGGGCCTACTGCAGTAGGCTACTGGCTGGAGTTCGGTCACTTATCATATCACTATACACAAGCCAGCAAGTTCTATTGTCACAACACATGCAAGTCACATCATTTCACATACTGGTACAGTTATTCACAACAGGAAAGTCCCTGAGTCCCCTCCAAAAATCCATCTAAAATCCCAAATTTTGCCATAAAGTAAAAAATGCAGAATTGGCGCAACTTTCCCAAAGACAAAGTTAAACTTTAGCGTGTGCGAATGAAGCCCAGTTCTAAAGTAACTGGCTTCCTAAGACTCTAGAGTCAGGGTAGTTGAAAAAGCGCTAAAAATCAAGAAATAGAACCTCTATGCCATTCTCTTGCGAGATTTTTTGCCTATCGCAAGCTCAGAGTATGAATAATATGATACGCAAAAAATGCAAAAGAAAAACAAAATCTCCGTACGTGCCGATGCAGTAACTAACGTACAGGGGTTGAATGCAAGTGCCAACTTGCCAGAATTCGGTCACCAACGGGTGCCGCAATGTCCCTGATGCAATTTCGCGCCAACACTGTATGGCGCTGTGTTTGTTTGTTTTTTTAATCAACTGACCGAATTCTGATCGCGTTGACCGTATTCTGGGGGATAGGTGATAGAAGTCAATATATTATGTAGATTATTTTAGGATTTTGTGAAATTAACGTTAGACATTAGCCTTTCATGGTTCTCTACTCTGTCAAGGGTTATAAATGTGGTTGTCAATGAAGCCAATATGCTTATTTTTTGTAAACCCATCATCATATGTTATGAAAGTGTTTAAAAGGAGAACTTAAAGAACATGAAACCTTTTCATCGTGTCTGTACAGATCCCTGCCACCTCAGCAAGGATCATGGCAGTGGAGAGGCCCCTCAGTCAGCTCAATGCTGACCCCCTCTCACCCCTTCGCAGCAAGTCTGGCCTCAACGGAACATCTATTGTTTTGCATGAGTCCCTGGTAGCACCAGAGAAGAAGAAGACAGTTCCCAACCATTTGCTTGACACAAGTAAGTCCAACATATATGCACATTTATATTTATCTCTAACGTTAGTGCTCCTGTAGTGTTAACATCATACAGGCACAATATATGTTAAGCCACAATCCATCAGAATTTTGTATTTGTGTATTCAGTGTTCTTATACTGTGCAAACTAAAGTTTGAAGCCCCCCCCAAAAAAAAACAAAAACAAAACAAAACAAAAAAAAACAAAACAAAAATCTGCTGTATCAGTACAAACTTTGTTTACCTATCACTAATCAGATTGTCTTGCTTGTTTCTGTTTTCCAGTGATCAAAACTCATTGTTTTTCTTGCAATGTGGCATTGCCTTCCATACAGAGATCTACCACAAGTTGTCCTTCAATGATGTGCTGCAGGTGGAGCCAGCCATCGTTCACTTTCCTGGCTTTGAACCAGGAAAGGTTCATCGACAAGTCCTGGTAAGATTCTTGAAGAGCTCTGTGACATATACCAACATTTTAAAAACTTGCCAGTCTTCTTAACCAGGTCTTTTTTTCCAGTGAGATATCATCTTCTGGTCCTGATTCATAAAAGCTTGATATGATATCAACTCTTGCTGGAATGGCAATTGTTATGGTAATGACAAGAATCCAACTTCCCGATTGGCTGTTGTTATGGGAAATTGCCATTCCAGCAAGAGTTGCTATCCTAACATCTTTTGTGAACTGGGGTCCATGTGTCTGTAGAGAATCAGACTGCTGTTGGTTTTTTTTTTTTAATGCCTTGTCTTTGCATTGAGAACGTATTCAAATATGTTCCCTCGAGGCTCCTACTGCTTCTATTTAGTGCCGATGCTATTCAAGTTGCCACGTGTAGAAGACTATCTATTTAGCTCCTGCATTTTGTAGACTGTAATCAATTAATTAATTCAAATGTAATTCTAATCTTAATATTCCCATGCCACAAACCTGCTATTTCTAATTGTTGGGTGTTATTCTAAATGTATCATGATTATTTTTCTGTTTTCATTAAATGTATCTTTAAGAAAGCCCTGCAATTTTCATGTGCTATTGAACTGATCAAAATATCATGCCTTGGAAGATTCACATGGCCTGCTTTGATAGACTATGTCCATTAATGAATTTGTGTTGTTTATACGTAAGACTTACTAACTTAATACTGTATGAACTGATGTAAATTAAGTTTCACAGTAAACCCTTCACAACTCTCCAGAGTCTTTACAGAAGTCATTGCTAATTCCTTTTACTATTGATCTGTTTTTACACCCTCCCTTTTCCATCCTAGAACATCATTAACGTATCATCAGAATGCCAACAAATGCACATCATCCCGCCAGCGACTCACTACTTCAAGGCATGGTACAAGAAGCGGGACCGCCTGGTTCCTGGGCTCTCCATGGAAGTGACTGTGGAGTTCCGGCCAGATGAATGGCGGTACTTCTATGACTGCATACGTATACACTGTCAAGTAAGTGGACTTTCTGTGCTACTCAACAGATGCCCTGCTGTGTTACAGATTCTTGTTGACTGGACAAGGGAAATATGAACAATGTTATGTGCTTCTGCTCATCTTATCTACAGCTTATTTTGTGACTTTTGATGCAATGCTGGTTGATATAATTGGTCACTAAATGACAATCCACTCACATTTGACAAGTAAGCTCGTATATGAATGGTTCACTGTTCATGATGTATAATAGCTATCCAACATATCACCCAAAGTGTTTGTTGCCCCCTTCACTCTCATATATGGTTTCAGCATTCTATGATACTAGTTGAATCAAGATGATGTGATCAAAGCTGTTCAGAATGTAGGAGATTTATTAGATAAAACCAAAACTATACAAACTGATTTTCAGTGTCTCCAAAGACATCTATGCATTGTGATTCAAATGATCTGAATGAACAATTATTGGGTAAATATTAGCCATAGCTGTGATAGAAAGATAAAAATTTTTGTCTCCTGTTAGGGAGAGTGGAAGTTCTTGACATGGTTCAGATTATAGAGACCTGTTGTTTTCCATTCAACCAACTTTGTAATAGCCTGTAAATGAGACATGCTGGCTTGAAGTGCATCAGTTAGAGTGTTGTTTAAGTGATATCCTTTGAGGATGTGTTGCTGTCAGGAAGAATAATGCTTATGATGTAACTTTGTTTTGATGTGGTGGCCAACTATGCATTGCTGCTGCATAGTAAAAATTGTGAATGTGGAGTTTGTGTTTTGTTTTTGAGTAATCCTATGTGAATTGCTCCCTTTTCCTCACAGAGTACAGAACATTTGGTGATTCCAGTCCATGCATACCCTGTCATGTCAACAGACTTCCCGGAAATTGTTAAGTTTCCAGCAACCCCAGTATCGCAGAGGTAATTATTATCTCCAGATTTCTTCCAAAGTTTGACTGCCAAGCCAACCTAACCCTTGAAAACAAAAATCATATGTTATTGTATGAAATAGAACAGCACCACACTATATTACGACTATTATGACCAGTAAAAAAAAAAAAGGGCTATTGTGCAGCCCTGTTTTAACTTTGTCTCATTGCATTGATGTTTGTAGGTGGTATACTCATATATCACCTTCTTAGATATAAGGATTGGGTTCTTTTTTTTTTTTTTTAGCAGAATGGAAGTTTTCTTGTTACTTGCACAGCTTAAAGTTCTGAAATCAAAATAATTCCATT
This sequence comes from Diadema setosum, assembly GCF_964275005.1. Taxonomy (NCBI): domain Eukaryota; kingdom Metazoa; phylum Echinodermata; class Echinoidea; order Diadematoida; family Diadematidae; genus Diadema; species Diadema setosum. The sequence goes on along the minus strand of NC_092704.1, from coordinate 5,482,733 downwards.
TTAAGACATTCAGCTAATACAAATATGGCGATAAGTCCTAAGTTTGTGTCAACCTTCTCAATATTGTCATACTTTCTCACTTTGACGATTCTCTTCACAGGCAAACCAAAGTGATCCCACTCAAGTGCAATATTCCAGTGGATTTTGAGTTTCAACTCAAATTTGTGCAGCCTCACCCGGCAATATCCATAACACCCACTACGGGTGTTGTGCCCGGCAATGGTCAGGTGGACCTGACAGCAACGTATGCCCCATCTGATTTCAGCACCGCCGTTGTGAAGATGCAACTGATCATATCCCAGTTTAACACCAAGCCTCTCGACTGCACTGTTATTGGCTACTCCAGTCCAGGACTGGCAGTGTAAGGGCACTCTTCTGTTTTTTTTTTCCCTTCATGATAGAGGTTTTGGTGACCTGTTTCAGTAGATTATACAGTTGGGGCTTCACAGAATATCTTGTTACCTATGTAGGTGTTATATGAACCTTGATGTTTAAATCTACTAACTGCCATGCGTACATGAGGTCACCTACACTTTGTTTCACTGACATTTTGAGGTAATTTTCCTTGTTTTACATGAAATGCTCACACCCACAAATTACAATCTACATCAAGAAACACAAATTGTTGACAAAAATGTTCTTATTTGAAGTGATTTTATATCCATATTCTGCTTTAAATGCCAGCATTTCAAGGAGATTAGTTTATCATTTTATGAAGGACACATTTTGTTTTTAATAATAGACAGTAACCAAACTAAGGAATTGGCCTCCCAAAAGATATGGCGGACTTCACTCTTTTGGGTTTCCTTGAACAATTGCATATGTATAGCCGACCATATGTCTACATTCAATTGATTTTTTTTTTTTTTATGTGTCTGGGTCATTTACATCAATAGAGAGAGTCATATCAGTTGTTGCTGTAGGATAAATTGATAATATATTGCGTCTTTCTGCACTGAACAGTCCACAGAAGTCAAAGACAAATCAGAATGATGTTGGAACGGAAGGCCCCTTGTCTCCAGCTAACACCGCCATGAACGCCAGCCAGCTGGACCCCCACTCCATCTCCCCCATCTCCATGGCCAGGAGGAAACGGCAGTACAAGGGGACGGCCAAGAAGGTGACCATCAAGGAGAAGACGAAGCCAGCCAACGAGGGGGTGGAAAAGGACGGGGTTCGCTTCCCGCAAAATTTGGACGTCCAGCACTCGGTCAACGCTGTTCTGATTCAGACGCCTGGCAAGCTGACAGTGAAAGAGTTGCGTGAGGGTGAGTTTGCGTCATAGACCCAGTGACGAGTCATGCATTGGTAAATTTGGTGCATATTGTAACTCAACACTGTCAAGAACCATTTTCTATTTGCTTGTACCAGAGTAAGTGACTCTTAGATATCATATGTAGTGACACTTGTGTGTGTACCAGTTTACATTGATTTAACGCGAAATCCGTCTCACGTGGCAATATTTGTTTTTCTGTTTGTTTACAGCCGTTATGTCCAAATCTGGATCTGCGCAAGCTCTGAACCCAAGACAACTAAAGGTAGCATTTGTTTTCCTCAAGATTTTGCGAGTATCTGAGGTTTTAATTCTTAAAAACAGTGCTCACTGTCTGATTTCCAGTGCATCATGATGATACCAGTGTGTAATGGTTTTACATGTGAGATTGTTGATTGTTTTTCAGTTTGTGAGAGAATGAGCAAATATTACATATTTACCATTCACAAGTAATAAGCATGATGAGATATGAGACCCCTACACATGGAAACAGTGTCTTGAATATCTCTTGAGTCTCAAATGCATGTAGAAATGGGGGGGGGGGGGATCAAGATTTTCTCCCAACATCAAGTAACAGAGTGACAGCAATTTTGTGTAGCTGTCATCACAGTAAAGTAAATACAATGATACAAGTTTGATTTTCAATCAGCACCATGTCATCAACTTACACTGCAGTGACTAATAATATCCAAAATAAAAAAAGAAGAAGTTAAGTTAGTAGTAAAGCAACAAACAGAGAATTTCCAAAATGCTAATAGCTAACTCAAATCTTTCTGTCTCATCCGTCCGTCACTAGGAAGCCATTTTTGATCGTGAAGTGAGAGAAGATGTGCTTGCAGAGAGGAAAAACCAGCTGAGATGGTAAGTCAGTGAGAGAATGGAGGAGTAGGTTGAGCACATTAGGCAATCATGTAGCCATATGATTGAAAGACAACACGTACAAAACCACGAATGTGGTAGAGCTCTCTGTGATGCAAAGAGGTAGAGGTAGCACTGTAAAGTCAATCCTGCAAAGTCGCATAAATATATTATTTTGTAAGCGTGACATGTATATGTCTCAACTCGGTGAACGTTTCATTTTTTAAGTGACTGCAGATTTTTCATATCAAATCAGATGAATTAAGTCGCTCTCAACACGCAAAAAGTAAGAATTTCTCTTCCATATTTGAGATGTGTATATTTCATACATGTGCTCTTGAGATTGGAGCACCTTTTCCATGAACTGTAAAACCAGAAACAATTGCGACGTCAAACTTCCGCAAATTGGAGCCACAGCCTTTTTTGTGTTGTGAAACTTTGGCGAATTGTCACTGACATTCAATGCATTGTGTAGACAATCACTTTCACAAGCATTTTGCCTTCTTGAATCTTGACTCACGAAATTCATGATAGTTTCTTGCATGCAAAAAGTTCTGGTTTTACTGTAGTTTTGTGCCAGGAATATGAGAGTCCAGTGATGCTAATGGCAAGTTGATTTCGCATAGAAGGGAGTTTCCCATACAGCGGTATCATATTCACTCCTATGGAAGAGACGCTAATAGTCATTCAGTTGAGAAATTGAGTCGTGAATGGCTTAATTGTAAATGTCAGGTGGAGTCCATACACATTTGACTGTGCTTGTGACATGGCTGTGTCTTTACTTTTATTCCAATCTAGGCAAGTTCATCTCGGCAGAGACCAGATGACACCGGAGGAGAGACTGGAGATCACAGAAGCTAGGAAGGAGGCTGTCAAGGACTATCATGTGAGGAGAAAATTTCACTTTCATAGAATATATGTGATGATTCTGGTATACTCCGTCACACTCCTGCAGTGTGCTTGTGTAGTTGAACCAAATGTTGAGGGACTGTGATTGATAAGGATTGTTGACAATTATGATGATGTGTAATATGAAAGCTTTTGCATTATCTCCAGTGCAGATTTTGAATTTTGCAGTTAGTCCTGACCAAATATCATATTGAGCTTTTTTTTTTTTTTTTTTCATCATTCATGAGGTTAGATCAAGGACATCAGAGACAAGAGGACTGAAGAAGATGTTTACAATGTTGTGTGTGTGTTTGTGTGCATGTGTGTGTCTGTGTGTCTGCCAGTCTGTTATGTGCAAGTATTAGTGCCAGGGATCAAGGGAGGGACAGCTTGGAAGAATATAGTGAAATTGGCATCAAAGTGCAGTCAGAAAAAGAAAGCATTTTATCAGTTGTATAGTATTAAAAAAAAGTATAACTATCTTTTATACATCCCATGCCCTTTGCAGTTCAAGCGAGGAGACCCTTTGGCTGAGATGGAGTTCAGCCGGGGTTGCACGTCCTGCAGCCAGCGACGCACCTACCGGCGGGCAGAAGAGGTCCCCGCCCAGACGGCCCAGTTTGATGCCTACCGAAACGACCCATGGGCCCTGAAACACCGGGCCATCGGGCGCTTCCAGCAGGCCGTTCTCAAGGTCATCCTGAGGCAGCGAGCGGACGACAAGTGGTCACTGCTGAGGAAGCTCGTCGATGACTACCGGTCAGGGAATGCCGGCAAAGTGGACATAGGTGAGAGGCTTGCCCATTACAGTTGGGTTTTGAGGACATTTGAAAAAATTTTGCCCTCAGTAATGTGTTGCAGTGTTATGTGCAGTGTGGTACAGTGTATTGTGTTTTGAAAGGACAACACATCAGTATAGGCATGTGCACTTCAGAATGCATAGAGAATGAGGTTTATGCTTGTAGAAAGGTAACATAATTAGTAATCTTGACTCTTTGGAATCACAACTGCTTCAATTTTATGCCCATTTACAGAGACTATCTATCATCTTCGGCCTTGACCTCACTTTTGATTCTGTTTTCTGTTCAGTTGAGCAATTATTTGATATATGTGAAGTTATTGTGATTGTCTGCGCAGAAGCAAATCAGCTGCCAGCTGTTTTATCAATTGCTGATTTATTCAGTATCAAAGCAGGTACCATATCAAGTCTTTGAAGGACCATGACTCAGGATTATTTGTCTTATTGCTAAGCCCCAGACACTGGAACCACTTTGAAAAAGCTAGTGCAGTGCTGTTTGATACAGCTGTTGTGAATTATGTTTTATTTAATATTTTTTCTTTCAGTGACCTTTGGTGGAAATGGTGAAGCCAAGTATGACCACCTCCCTCTGCACATCAGCCCAGATAGTGTCCTAACCTATGGCTTCCCCTCCTACATAGCACCAGACTACAAGGACGATATGGTATGGCAATGTCTTTTAACTGCACGTCATCTAAAATCTATTAAATCAAACAGCAGTAGAGTGTGTGATGATGCATACGATAGGCTACATGGAGAGTGTTTGTACAAGATCTGCATAATAAAAGTTGTTTTGTTTTTGCTCAACAGTAGCTCTGCTGGTTAAAAAAAATAAGAAAAAACAACAACTAAGAATTGATCAGGAGCTTTGTTTGGTGCTTGTGTGTATTTGTGTATGTGTGTGTGTGTGTAATTCTCAAAGAAAAAGATTTGTACATTACTATCATTGTTATTGTCATTTTCAACTGCATGGAAAAATATACGATTATCTTTGCTGTGGGATAGAATGTTGCTTTTTATTTTGGCACTACTAGAGAGAAATCAGTGTGGATGGTTGTGGTGACACCTCTAGCACTGATGGCAGAGCATTTGGTATTTTCAAGAATGAAGACATATATTGTATGTGCTCGTACAGAAAGGCTTCTTTCAAATGGAATAATTTGCAGTAAACGTGTAATTCACGGGTCGCCAGCAAACGATTAGTTTGATAAAACTAATGTCAAGTACGTTAAGATTGGCAATGAAGTAATATTGGTGCAGTCAAGGCACTGATTAAGAAAAAAAAAAAAACTTTCACTAACATATTTTATCTCCATCTGCTCCATCTTTATCTCTGTCTGCTCCATCTTCCTGCCCCTCCAGGCACCAGATGCCCTGGGCATCGTGCCTTCCAAGCCAACAGACATCGTAGTAAAGAGAAAGGTGCCCTATCTGGGCCTGAAGGTCCCCCAGCAGTATCACCTGATGGGGTACAGGCCCCACAATGTCCTGGATGCTGCAGTGGGCTACGTGGCCCCAAAGTTGGTGCGCACTCTCAGAACAGGGGCTGAGGTGAGTCTAGTTGACATTAACTAATCCGTTTACTCGGCAAAAAGCCCTTTTATCACTCTGTTATTTTGTATCGCAAGTTTTCAAGATGTTAGTCTGTCTAATCTCTAGCTCTCAAACAGAGCACATTACAGATGATTTTTTTTTTTCTATCATGAATGGCCATTGTGAAAGTATCATCATTCAAACTTTTACAAGTGCATACCTTTTGAAAGGTGTATGTTTGTTTTTCTGTTCTTGCAGAAAGAATAATTTTTTATTCATTTTCTCTTTTTGCAGCTGCCATCATTTCCTTTGTTTCCCAGGACAAATATAGACTGTTTTTTTTTTTTTTTTTTTTTTTTTTTTTTTTTTTTTTTTTTGTCTATCCACATGAATAATGCAGAGATGCCAAGTGTTACTATCTTACATTATTTCGTATTTTCTATTCCCCCCCCCCCAAAAAAAAAATACTGCAGATATCATTGAAAATGCTGTACTACTTCAATTCTATTCCTTCACATGCCTATTGCAAGAAGGGCAAAAATACTGTATTCCACCAAAAATACACCTTTCAACCTTCAGAATACTGTAATGATGTTTACAAGGTTCGCATCCCTGATAAGGAAGAAATGGGGAATGAACAAATAGTGTGATATGCGTACAAGAAATGTATTCTAACACTGCACGTTGGGCAATGCCTCCAGTTTATATCTTTACCAAATGAGACTTAGATGATTAATCAAAGACACTTCTTCATCTGTTGTCAGGATGAACTGATCACCATGCCGGTGCCCGAGGCAGCATGGCCAGACAAAGACCAGCCTGCTGTAGACCGCCTGGAGGGCATCCACAGGGAGGATGGAGATGATGATGTGGAGGGCCGGGAGGAGGATGATGAGGAGGAGGTCATTGAACTGGTGTCTGGTGAAGACAGGAAGGCCGTGCCCCTCGTTCCACCGGCAGCCCTCTTCAAGTCCGTTGACTACCCGTCTCTGCACATATTTGTGAGTCCAGTTCCTTTCTTGTCATATATAGTTTTTCCATATTATGCCCATTTGAATCGATTCAAACTTGTACCTGTTGTCTTTGCACTCCTGTTGAATAAGCTTGTGGCACATGTAGTAGCCACTTCTGGAATAAATTTGACAGCCCTTGTGATGTTGTTTTACGTTGAGAACCAATGAACAGTTTCAAACAACCTCTGTATGCTAGAATGATCAACTTATTGCAGGGGGGAAGGAACCTTTGGTATGATTTTGTTCACGCATGTTATATTTCATCCAATTGGGGAAAATGAGGTAAAGACATTCTTCGTTTGTACAATAAATTCCAATGACATACCCAGTATTTCTTTTGATGCACTTTTATGACACAAAAACCGAGTGATACCTCATGTGAAAATCACAAATTGACATTAGCAGTGGCCCAGTGGCCTGGGACCACTAAAAATTGATGTTGGGCCACCAAATTTCCAAATAGGCTTTTTGGTGGCCTGATTGGGCAGCTGAAATTCAAAATGAATTTTTATATCTCCTTTTATTTCAGGCCACTACATTTTTTTTTCGGGTCACTGAAATTTCACAATGAGAGATTTTTGTGACCTGAACAGGCCACCAGAGAGAGAGAGAGAAAAAAAAAAGTTGATTTTGAGCCCTGATAACGGCATATACAGTATATAGTGTAGCAATGTGGAAGTGTAAAATTGTGTGGATGGCCTCAGATGCTAATGCATAAATGGTAGATGGAATCCATCTCTTGATATATGACATGGTGTTGAGTTGCTTGATGGATCTTGCTCATACTTCATGCTTTACCTGCCGTATCTTCCACCTGTAGAATCCTGCACCCGGCCTCCAGGTCTTCCTGCCACCCCTCCCATATTCGGAGGTGGACCCTGACTTCCACCTGTGCCCCCTACCGAGATACACCCACTCAGACCCCAGGAACAAGCACGGCGCCACCCTCAAGAAGTACCTGGACCGTGAGGTGAGCTCAAGGGCCCTCATGTAGTCCGAATGCCATTTACATTATTCCTAACCCTGGAATCTCTGGTCTACAAAAACAGCAAAATGAAGGAAATCTTCACATGGCATTCAACTTTACTGTGACAAGATAAGCAAGGTCCAGCAAACAAATCATTTACATGTAATATCAAAAAAGGACTTATGTAATAGTCACAAGTTTCACAATATAGTGTAAAGTTTGTGGGAGCACATTTGGTAGCAAATAAGACTGGATATCTGAACAAGAGGCCATGGGTCGAAATCCTAGTAAGTGCATTCGTCCTCTGACAAGATGATTTATTCACAGGGCACCTCTTGACACAGATTTATGAAATGGTACATGGTCATGTCAGGGTAAAAAATAAGGGAAAAAAGAGAATTGCAGGGCCCTGTGAGAGAGCAGTGGTAGAGAGCAGTGCAGTACAATGGTACCTTCTCACAGCAGTTGGATTTGGATTTGGATGCCAGTTTGATTTTACTCAATTCGTTCACATCAACTTGAATACCGTATATACCACATATTTCAAGGGATTTTTATTTTTGTGAATTTTGCAAGTCAGGTGCTATTCACAAATTCATAGGATCAAAGCTATCCATTAGAGATGATGAGTCTCTGCATTGTGTGTGAGGATTGACTGCCTTTTTTTTTTCATTAGCTTCCTTACCCGCTTTTATAGTGTATAGATTTTTATGATCCTCCACAACAATCAGCAGTCACCTAATGATAGCCCACACTCAACAGCATGATATTCAAGTGTGATCCATTTGCTTTCCTTTTCAGGATGTGATCAAGGGTGTGATGGCGTGGAAGAAGTTTCCCTCACAAGGCTTGGTGTCCCTAGCCAACACGCCAACTCTCACCAACGTCTGGGTTCCCCGATGGTGAGTCTGAGATTCTCTATCTCTTTGAACTAAGAGTCAGGGAGGTGTTATATACATCATATATACTGTAAAGCAAGAGAATTTCATGGCATTACATTTTTGCGAATTGGGGCAAGTGGCCTTTTTTGTGGCGTGAATTTTTCGCTAATTGTCAGTGGTATTCAATGGCGGATATAGTGTAGACAGGAACTTTTGCCTGCGTTTTCATTTAACAAATCTTGGCTCTCATGAAATTCTCAAAATTTAAATGCTTACGAAAATTTCTGGTTTTGCAGTATGTATATTATGTTCATGTAGTCTTGATGGGGAGAATGTGATTATTACTTGGATGTGGATCTTGGATATAATTTCAACTTACACATAGTACCCAAGCTATATAGTAGCTGCTGTCAAGTTATGTTTATGCCAGACATCAACTAGTTAGAGTTTAGTTTTAAACATTGGTAAGATAGATAATGATGTGTAGGTAAATGTAATTAGTGGTCTAGCTTATCGAGTGCTATGATTAGTATCTGAGGACTTGTCCTGACTTTGGAACTTTTCTGTAAATTGGACCCCATCTCGAAGAAAACAAAGAGAGAATAATATTCAAAATGCAAAGCCCTGTTGAATAGAATGAAAGTTTCATGAGGCACAATCCTGGATTTTGACTGTAATTCACTATTCTTTCATCCAAATTCAGGACTGACACATTTGGCACTGACCTGCTACCAGACACTGTTCCACCACTCTTGGATGGTCTCCCTGAAGCTGACAAGGAGAATATTGTCCTCTCCGATGACTCGTGAGTATGACATCTACTTCACCACTTGTTGGGCAAAGATTAGCTGTTATAAGAGAAGAGTATTGGTAGATAGTATGAATATATTCTTCATTATATTCAGTCAGATCTCTTTCAAAATATTGGAATGTATAGAAATAACAATTCTACCCTTTTCTTTTCTTTGCGTACACTCAAAGAAAATTGTGTTTTGTGTCATACTGAAGATGCTCACTACTATGGAAATTTGAAGTGTGGTAAAGTTCAGTAAATCACCTGTTCTCCTGGTCAGAAATCCTAGTATTTAGCGGCGGCTGGAGTGAGAACAAACCCAGTCAGTGCACAATCCGCATATTTTTAGATGAAATTATCTACTTTTCTTGACCTTGAAATTCTATGAAGCTGTCGGACATGGTCATCTTAACATTTCTGATAGCCACAACAAATATTTTTATTAAGTTACGTAAAAGAATGGCAGATCAAGGATTTTAAACGCAGGCGCTTTGTTGTCACCATGTAGACTTGTACACTGTATGCACGCACATGCATGCACAGCCTTCACACCGATTCAGACTCTACCATAGCTCCACGCATGTTCTGTACAGGAAAGCTGTTTGTTTTCATTCCAGCTATACTGGAATTAATGATGTATGCCAGACCATGAGAATACACTTCTGGTGAAGCTACAGTTTTGTGGTGAACTTATGAGATTATTTTCTGTCATTTCTAGGGATGGTGAGGAACCGCAGACCAAAGAAGTGATTCCAGAAGTAACCTTGACTCCCAGCATGGTGAATGCAGAGTTTCCACTTATCAATGCACCACAGACACCAGAGGTGCAACAAACACCTGATAGGTGAGTCTACAAGATTGGTTTAGGGCAGCAAGTTGTCTTCTATAGTACTTCTTCTCATATGGCGTGATAAATATGCCAGGTTGATACCCTTAGCTGACTATTGCTAGTCAACTGGGGCGTACCTCAAAGGGTTGATAATTTAGTGTGACACATCTTTAGCTTGGTTGTTTTTTAATACTTTGTGTAGGTAGTGTACGATGGAATGTCGGCTTCATTGGTTGAATGCCGGCTGAAAAAAAAAAAATTAATACTTCGGTCACATTTACATGTGACACACAGTGTGTACACTATAAAAACAAAAAGGTTTCCATATTGCTGCCATACAATCTCTGTAAGTTATGAATGTCCAATGATATGTATACAAATGCAAGTACCTGTGCCTTGTTCTACGTAAGACAGACTCAGCCTTTGTGAATATGGAATCACATTCAAATTGAAATGGAAAACTCAAGAGCTAGTCTTGATTCCTACATGGATCTTAGTTGATCGTAAGTTGAATTATGTTTTAGTTTTTGACTTGCTTTTATCAATTACCACAACTTCACCAGCAAAAATATGAATGGGTATAGAAGTGCTGAAAGCAAATATTTTTGTATTCTGAAGGTAAGGATGATTAATTTCTCTGTTGTCATTACAGTGAAGAGTTTCCATTTGGTACCAAGCTCCCCACACACAACAACCCTGTCTCAAGCAATGGACCAGTTCCAAGGTGAGTTTAGCATACTTCTATTTCATAGTAGTCATTTTTTGAAGGCAACATGTTTGAATCGTACAGTCAAACCTGTCTCAGCGACCACCTGCTGCATACGACCACTAAAAAGAACTCCCTCTGAGAGAAAAAGCATGTTAAAGAACCTGTCTGTAGCAGCCACCTGTCTATAACAATCTTTTTTTTTTTTTGTCTTCCTTGGGTGGCTGTTATAGACAGGTTTCACTGTACATGCATTCTTGAGTCACATGCATGTACATATCATTCCTGGGGTGACAAGACCTCGTATCCAAAAAACATGAATTTTCAGGAGAGCAAGTAAACTTAATGTTCATGTTTACAATATTTTTGCAAAACAACATCTCAATGTCAGATAATGTGGAAACATTGTTTTTGATGACATTCATAATTGTATTGTTTTAAATTCTTGAATTGAAAAATTTTGATATTCAACAAACTTGAGTTGAGAGTTTTTTTTAGAATATGACAATTGAGATATGAGGTCTTGTCTCCCCAGGGACCATATGTGGCAAGAAGTACTCACAGAATATGACACTAACTCAGACATTAGTTCCTTGTGACATGTCTGCAAACAAATTCTTTCACTTGTATCTAATGAAGAGGACGTAGGGCGTGCTCTAATTACCAGTTAATCTTTTCCTCTTCTTTATCGGAATGAGACAGGAATAGATTTAACAGGATGGGGTATTATAGGATGTTTTAGCTCTGTCGATATTGTGCCATTTCTGATTCATCAATAAACTGCACCTAGCATGTAGTATGAGCAAGAAAAATACAGCTTCATGCCATGTGTACATGCTATGAAAATGTGCTGCATGTGTGTCATCTTTGCGAAGTCCTTCCAAAATCCAACTGCATGCCTTTTCATCCTGTATTTCCAGTATATCCACGCATGTACATAACGTACCTTATTTGAACTGACTTTTAGTGTGTATCCTGCTTAGATGCTAACAGACTTGTGGTTCATATGTCTGTTTTATGAATGACAATCTAATCTTACCTTAGTACTATGTATCTATCATTTCAGTCCTTTATGGCATCAATGAATATACCTTTTTAGTTGTCTGTATTAATGCATCTGCTACATGTTAAAACACTGCACAAATATGAAGTTCCCTTTACTTTTGATATTGCATAAATAGACTAATTGAGTGTAGTGGAACTGAACAAACTTAATTTTTGTTTGTTTGTTTGTTTTTCTGTACGGCAGAGAAAAGAGGGAAAGTGAGCTGGAAGTCTTCCTCAAGAAGCGATACAACCGGCTGGGAGAGAAGATCCAGGAACGCGTCTCCCACATGAACACAATCACCAACGACCCTGACCTCATTCTGCACTGACCGCATCCCTCGGCTCCATCACCCTCTCTTTCATCTGTCCAATGAGGGCTCACTCCTTCTAAAGGAACACTGCATCAGCTGAGGCTGAGGTAGCTTTTCGAGCAAACTTTCTGCGTCGCGGGACTGATCGTTGTAGACGGCAAGCAGTGCCGGCCGTGATGTAGCTACCCCCTTGGAGAGTGTTTGCAAGTGCCAGTACTGATGAATATGTATGCCTGACTGGTTTCCACACCATTGCAATGACCAACAAAGAAGAAACAAAACCAGAGTAAAATACATGAAGATGTACACCGATATCTTTGATGTGCAGATTTATTGCAATTACCTCCTTTTTGAGTTTTCATGAAAGTGATATGCTCCATCTTTATCATGGTCATCGAATATTTCTCAAAATAGCTCTTGGTGCATCATTAGGCTCATTAAACTTTTGCTACAAAAAATCCTGATCTCTTGTTTTTATTAAATTTATTCAGGATACAGATTCTTTGAGAGCAAAAAATAAAATCGTTTTCCAAATTTTATTTAGCACAAAGCTCAATAAAACACCGGTGTTTTTCCAGTTCCAAATATCAATGTATTTTTTTTTCCATGTATCTATTTGATCTGAAAGTTCTTGTATAAGTGATGAAATGAGCACAAATGATTTTCTTATCTTCTTGAAACATACAGGCCTTGGACTGTCTATTGTCAGCCACACTGTACTTTGATGGGGCTGTGTAGGAATGGCTGTGTGTACGTAACGGCACGAGCGTTTCAGTTGGAAGAAGAAAAAAAAAATACTGGCCCTTCATACATTTCAGCTGAATGAAACATTCCGTCCATTTTTTGACGTCATAGGTTGGAGACATTTTTCAAATGGGAGTTTTTGTACTTGAAATTTTTCTTTCTTTGAATGTTTTCTGATGTTTAATGTACATAATGTATGAAATGTGAATATGTATTATTTATAAAGAACTATTAACATTATCTTATGGGCTCCTGTCAAGCTTTCAGACATTTGCTGTTCTATGTTGAAAAGAATTCCAGTCAGTCTACACCATGCCTCCATTTCTTTAGGACTCACAGATATGTGTCATTCAAGTCCTAACTTTGTTGGATCGGTTCTCTTCACTTACGACAAAATGAGTGATCATAATTTAAAATGTACATGTGGCATCTACATGGAAAAATATTTGAAGAAAATGAAGATTTGTGAACATATAACCTGGAATTCACCAAGGTAGCTTATATGTAGGCCATGCATCATGCAAATTTTGACAATAGGACAGCCAAAAGACATCCACTAAAGAACATGTGCTGCCATCAGCATGTACAGGTATGCCCGTTTCTGCCTTGTTTCTGTCCATGGGCTAAGTTTAACATGGGATTTGATTCATACTACCTTTGTGGATTTCAACCAGTTTTCATTTATCACCCTGTTTGTATTCATTGTACAGCATCATTTCTCACATATTGTTGGCATAAAGATCAACTGTAACATACCCTGGTACATACAAATCCAAGAAACAAAAATATACTTGTTACTGTGCTTGATTTTGAGTGTCTGTATTATCAAAAAGATATTAAGTTTATGGTATGGCATCAACCTGGTCAGACTAGCATCTCTTTATCGTCGCTGGGGCGACAAGACCTCGTATCTCAAAAATGTCAAATGTTCAGGAGAGCCAAAAAACATGGCGGCCAAAGCACTATACTGAATGGGATAGCCGTTCCTTTGACATGCCGCGGTGGCTTCATTTTTGGGGTAAGACAGCTGGGATTTGGACAGGACATCACTTAACCGATTATTTGACCACTAATGCAAAAAAGCCATTTTCACCAAAATTTGAGATACAAGGTCTTGTCACCCCAGCGACGTTATACAGAAGTGGTAAACGCATACACACACACACACACACAAGGATGAGGGATAGAAAATGACACTACAGCTATCACGTAGTCTACATTCTTGTAAATTTTAATGATTCAGTAATAATAATAATGTTTCTTTTTTTCAGTTTGTAATTAGCTATTATTTCATGATACATACAGTAAAGGTTTAGGGTTTCTGCTGTTGGCTTACTTTGACATTTATTCAGGCCAATGAGTTCACATGAATTATATATCGATACATGGGAAATGCACTTAGGAAAAACAAAAACAAAAACCAAGTTACATACTAATCTCTTCATAGCCAGGACTTGTCCCCACCCCCCCCCCCAAAAAAAAAAAATAATGTTGGTATACAAGAAGAAAAAGAAATGAAAAAAATGTGCTCTTGCTCTGAATGTCGGTGATTCAAGTCCTGTAGTACCCCTCCTTACACGCTGATATATTGCCAGTAGCTGTATACTCTGGATGCACCATCTAGTCTGTTTCATCCCAACGGTGAAACCACTGCCCCTTCATCAGATTTCTTTTCACGGCATAATAGACGTGATGCACATAATCTATCTATGATGATGATTTCAGGTTGACGTCAAGTTTTGATTCCTCAGTAAAACTACGATAAATTACAGAAATAATCGCATCACAAACTCCAAATCCACAAATCAGAAAATTACTCTTTATCCCCCTACATTTTCAAGGTCTTAACAAGAAAAAAAAGCCCTTCAAGAAATACTTATCTATGACCTTTATAAAAATAATATTCACAATTGATTGTGCAGTTGCTTGATAATTTGTAGGATACGACAAAAGATGAAGGAAAAAAAAAAAGCAGCAGTATTATGTGATACTGGGATCGAGTCTACAAAGTCTCCAGTTATGAATTGTCTTTGCATAACTTTGTTACTCTCCATTTATTCAGCAGTATTCCGCAACCATGAAAATGTGGTCTATGGCAAGCAAATGGTATAATGGATCATACTTAAGTCTCAGCATTACGGGACAAGCAAATAAAAGCTTAATTTCATGTCCCACAACCAAATAGATAATGTTCTCCCTCCGTTTATTCTAACAAGATGCCATTTAAGTTCTCCTAAACTCATCCAATGCATATACCATCTCCCTCTTAACATAAAACAATACTGTACAACACATGAGAAATAAAGGAGAAATATAAGTTATCGTTATGACTACACAATCTGCCAACATCTTAAATAGATATGACAAATACACTCAGCGCAATTTACATAATGTATTCACTACTATACATTTGCATAATGCCTGAAAATATGCTTGCACACACTTGCTTTGGAAAACGAAAAAGCATAACTTCTCAAAGATGGTACACATCTTGGGAGTCATCTTTTACGCATATAAAATACCCAGAAATTCTTCACCTACACTTTGTCTTGATAGACAAGGGAATAAAAGATAAGGGAATAAGAAATAACTATTCATTCAACAGCATAAATAAAGGAAGCATGCAAAACTAACTTTCTGGTAACATCACGCAAATTCATCACGAATCTGGGATGCTTCCATCTGGGGGTGATGCAAAATAATATCTGCTCACAATTTCTGCGAGAGCAGCAACACTCCATACAAATGCAACACCCGTTCTTGCCAATCAATAACAGTTTACACGCCTGTTCAGTAACAATGGGTGTAAGTGTCAGACTTTTCCTTACCTCACACTAATAAATATGATGTGCCAAACTCGTACAACTCTCAAACAATTTACAGCCATCAAAGTTCTCACACAGAGCCTTGCTATACAGGAAGAAAAAGTGCCACAGTCAAAGAAAGAACCCCCTCCCAACCCCCCCCCCCAAAAAAAAAAGAAAAAAAAAAAAGAGAGAGAGAGAAAAATCAATCATGTACATGCTTGAGACTTCATGTAAGGGATGCCAAGGCACTCACTGACAAGCCTTGGCTGATGAAGATAGGCACCAAACTATAATGTAGACCCTGACAAGTATTACCAGTAAGATGACTGTTGCGACATCACAGACATGATCAGAGGCTGCGAATGACAGTCCCCTAACACATCGATCCATCACGGAGATCACACCCAGATAAGATCAGTCAACACATCATTTTGCAGACAGCAGTTTTTAACGTCTGCTCAGTTGCAAGCATAACTTAAGGTCTATTACAAACCAGAAGAGTCAAAGACGCATGTTGATATCAAAGTATTATGAAATAATTCTGAAATCAAATTCTGGTTCTGAAATCATATTGTCATATCGTTTTGCATCTTCACAAGCTTTCAGTCCCCAAAACATCAAAATGATGTCTAATGTACAACAGAATAATCTTTCACCAAACATCTGATCACATGAGTAGGTTTGATGAACATTCACTTAAAAAAAAAAGAGAATGATATGCACACTTAAAAAGTAATGCATATATCAAATGAGTATTCTTTTTTTGTGTGTTTTCTGTTTTCTTGTGGTGTGTTTGAGCATGCTGCACCACTAAATGAATGATAAATGGTTGCCTAGCTAAGCAAACATTTCACTTGCCCAACACGGAACATGGATTGCCTTGGGCAAGCACATGGAATAGACTGGTACCATCCTGCTGTCTGTAGCTTGGGTTTAAAGACATCACTTATTGCTTAGCATATGGTATGAATATAAATAAATTTCATACCTGCTTCTGTTTCAAAGTTGCAACACTTACCCTATCACAGTACCCAAATAAATCCCAACTTGGCATGGAAAATTAGAGGACTCTTTTTGGACAGGCTCTAGCTGACAATTTATAAATATCTTATTTGTGCATCAAACAACTATTCACTACTTCAACCTATGACAAACATAATATATGGCTTGTCGTGTAAACCAGCGTTTGCATTCCTTGCATTCACACATTTGAAGTGTTGCTCCATCAAAAAATATGCATTCACTAAAAGAGAGCAGCCAAGATTGCTTCAAATTTTCTAGAGTATGTGGGCTTGATGTCAAGTGAATTACAATCACATTCATGACTCAGGGTCATGCATTAAAGGGATGATATAGTATTGGTCGAGATGAGAACTCAACTTTTTCACTTTTTGCGTGATACTAGAAACCACTGTAAGAAATATCAAAATGCATACAATTCTAAGAGGAATTCTAAGTTTATTTGATGAAAGTTGGTTTTGAAATGGCTGAGACATCAAAAAACCAAGTAAAACCAAAACTGTACTATCCCTTTAATAATGACTCTTCAACTTTTGAGTCTAGGTAGAGATGATGTCCCCTGTGTGATAGACAACACAGTACTCACTGTCATTATCAGGTTCTGCCATGAATGAATGCAAGACAAAAATTACTGCTCCCTTATCTCATGGCACACATAACGTTAAATGGGTTTAACAACATCCCAAAAGAATAAAAAACTCTGAAAAACACAGCCTAAGCAAAACTGCTTTGGCAGATTTTGTGCATAGACACCCATTTTTCAGAGCCTGCGACAGTCATGTTAGTAAACTGATGGCACAGGAGATATTAACTTTCCGTCCAGATATCTGGAATAGTTTGGGGGAGACAGGTAAAACACCAGCTATCCATATCATGTACCAGAAAAGCTTCTTATTTTCCGGCAGCCACCTTGGCATTTTCCTTCATGATTCTGTCCTTGAGGGCGCTCTTGTACGAGATGATGTCCCCCTTCCACTTGGTGACGGTCTGCTTCTCACACACCCAGATCTCCTCCGCAACCTGCAGCATGAAATGTAATTTTGTTGTTGTTTACTAAGCCCTTGTTTCATATCAGTGTAAGAGGTTAAAAAGGGATCTGACGCTTCATGCACCACACTGTAACTGTTGGCTCTTTCGATGAGCACATTGAGTGTACATTCTGTGATCGAAAACAATTGTATTTGGAATGGGCAATTTTGATTTCCTTGATGTGAGCACTGATATTTTCACACTAATGTGACAGCAGTGGATATTCTTTGTCTTGGACAAAGACTGAAATTGAAAAGCTGCCAAATATACTCAGTGGAATTGAAAGACCTCACTTCAGGGCAGGTAACACCAATCTTGATCAGACTTCGGAAAGTTTTCAGTATGGGAATATTTAATAAGAGTCAAGACAGTACTAAAACATTGAAACTTAGTTTCATGTTGGAGGTAAAGAATGTCAAATTTGGTATATAAAATTTACATCGGTTGAATATTTTAGAAACGGTCCATAAAAAGGTTGCGTGACACAAAGTTTTCTCATTAATGCAATATTCGCATCAAATGAGGCCCAGCTTGCGTTGTAGCTTCTCAACAAAACAAAACAATATCAACATAACAAAAAACCAATTTAATTTAATGGAGGAGTTTGTGCATCTGAATTGCACCAGATTATGCATGCCCATGACTTTTTTAATGCCCTTTACTAAAAGTACTGAATAAGTGGTGTTTATTTACTCAGATGAAGGGCAATTTGTCAATCAGTTGCAATAAAACAAAACCAAACAAAAACAAGGTGAGCTGTCAGCATCTGATCACACTCAGCTCTCACCTGGTTGATCAGTCGGAAGTCGTGACTGACCAGCACCAGGCCGCCCTCAAATCCGTTGATGGCTTCGGCAAGGGCATCGATGGTCTCAATGTCAAGATGGTTGGTGGGTTCGTCAAGCAGTAGCATGTGGGGTGCCTGCCACGCCAGCCAGGCAAAGATGACGCGGCACCGCTGGCCGTCAGATAAGTTTCGTATAGGACAGATCTGTTATCCACAGATGGATGGGAAATACAGGAAGAGCGAAAACTATGTGACATTTAGAGCAATAGTTTGTGCATGAAATCAATAGAATATGCGATGCTCCACTTATTGACCTGCACTTCACTGGAAATCACACTACACAGGCTTGCTTGTCTATCCTTTTTTTTTTTTTAATTCAGTGTTGTCTTCATTATGGAAACACAAATTGATTTGAAGGCTTTATGCAGGTAAACAAAAAACCCAGCTGTAAACACAGAAACCAACCACCAGACATTGTTTCCAGTTTACCCTAACTACAATTTGTTGTCAGAAAGAAACGCTGGAGTCAGATCAAGTGTTATCGCTTCACCGTGTTGTTGTCATCGTTACCCAGACCAAAGGTCACGGGTCACTGTAATTCGGCCTTTTTTGTCATCATTCTCCATGCATTTCAATGAGATACAGAGTGTACTTCAAAATACATTGTACCTTAGAAGACTGTTATCAACACAGAAAACACAGTCACTCTGTTCTGCAAAACTGACAACTCACAATGTGATACCTTATGGCAGCTACATACAGTATATATATCCATAGTCTTATGACAAAGCACTTCTACGTCAACCTGTTTTGTGCCAGAGCACAGCTAGAGAGAATAATGCTTCAAACTGGCAACATTTTGGAAGCTAACATATTCAATGCTTTCAGATAAGAAAAAAAAAAAATTATTAGGAGGAAACTGAAACATTACAAGTTATTTCAGAGCCAGAAAGTAACCTGATATCTCAGTCTATGAGTAGGCACAGCAATTTTTTTTTCTTTTTTTTTTTTTAATATGAGAGTAGCAATACAACTTGATGACATTAACATAAGCCAGAAAATTACTTCTAGGCAAAATAAGGTGCAGCACAAAAGAAGAGCAAGCAAAGCATTTTTTGGCCTGGACAGGGAAAGAATGATTTTTGTGTGGATGAAAATTGACAGCAAATCTGACCTGCTGCTTTCCGGTCAGTCCATACCGGCCGATGATTCTCCGCATCTCCTCTCGCTCCTTCACCTCAGTGAACTCCTTCAGCATCCAATCCAAGGCACTCATGTTGAGGTCAAGCAGATCTTGGAGGTGCTGTGGAGGACATAGGGGATGCAGGTGAGCCATTGTCACCATCACTATCATCAGCAGCATTACATCAGCTTCATCATCAAAATCTTTATCATCTTTATCAGCACTATCATCGCAATATTCATCTTTATCATTATCCCCTTGTTCATACTCATTGTCATAAAAATCATCATCATCATCGTCATTATAAAAATCATCATCACCATTGTCAACATAGTCAACATCGTCATCATCATTGTAAACAACATCTGTATCATCATCATCATTATAAAAATCATCATCATCACTATCACTTCCATCATTACTGCCAGTAGTACATTTGTATCGTTACGCTCATCTTGAACCATCATAATTATCATCCTCCGAGCATTACCATAATCATTTTTGTCAGCATTTTCATCAATACCACCAGTCTACCATATAAATAAATTCATTTCGTAAACATTAATTTTCTGTGATTCTATCAGCAAGTCTGAAAGAAAACAAATACATTTTCAGAAATATCTTCACCAGAAAAAATCTTTATGCACCCATTCTGAACTTTCAGAGTTTAGTGATGACACCCCCCCCACAACTTTCCAAATTATTGTAGAAGACATTATTTGAAACACCTTTGCCAGATACTTATAAGTTTTCGACCTTTGACCTTACCTGATGGTACCTCCCTATTCTGAGGTGAGAGTTCTTCCTGATGAGACCATCGGTCGGGACCAGCTCCCCGACCAAGAGCTTGAGGAGCGTGGACTTGCCAGCCCCATTAGGACCCACCAGGGCTACCCTGCTGTCCAAGTCTAGACCAAACTCTAGGTCCTTGTAAATGAGCGGCTGCACGGGGCAGGAGAGTGAGAGGGCGAGAGAGAGAAATTAAACACTTTTTATTTGTTGGGTAGTTGCATGTTGCATATTGGGCGCAAGATGAATATGTTGAACTCATGAATATTTGGTTGGCTGAGCTACACACTGTTATATTGGCATGTAAAGAATATGAATATTTATGTTTCATGCAGTACTTATTAAATGTTACAGTTGAACCTCTCTTATCCGGCCTCCCTTTATCCGGATCTCTCTATTATACGGACGCAGTCTCGCTGTGATTTTTTTTTTTTTTTATAATTACGGGACGAAAGGGGGATTCCCAACTCCTTGAGAACTCCTACACAAACACACATGAATTACATATTACTTCCAACATGATTAACATACATTACATCAAATTTCCTTCCAAATTGCTTACCTTCAGACATTTTAACATCCCCAAACATCCCCAAATGTAACAATGAAAAGGTTGCAGTATACACATTACTACATGTGGTACTACAATGGGCTACATCAGTACATGTGTATGTATATGTACATGTATAAAGCATTGAGTCTCCCGTATCCGGCCAAATCCCTTATCCGGATGAGCCCGGTCCCGACTTGTCCGGATACGAGAGGTTCAACTGTATATTCTTTTTGTCATTCATTACAACTAATACACTCTGTAGAATTTATGAAAAAGAAAAAAAAAACAACAACTCAAGATTCATGTCTTCTTAGGTTATTGATTAAATGCTCCTCACTTTGCCTTTAAACATGGCTTGCCTAGATTTACGATAGAAAATAGCATTAGGATACAATTGTCTTTGGACATAAAGTATGAAATCATAATCATTTACTTATAGCTGTTATCTGAATTTTGACATTACATATTTCATACCAGGAAAGCACACAGAAATATGAACCGATATGGTGTCACTTTGCATCCTAATGTATACTACAACTAGAAATGATAGCAACTGGTATGCCTCCGCCATGATGCATGATTCTCCTAATAGGTCTAGATAGTACATGTGGACAATGTGTGATTACATTTTCACAAAATTGGCAAAATATCAAAATGACAAGTTTGTCACAAATGTGTTGAATGTTCACCTTCCTTGAACTAGGTTTAATTGGATGAATAGGAGAGCATGTATTTGGGGATTTAAGGACTTTAACTTGAATTTGACCCATTCATACGTTTATGCATTGAGTAATTTTCAAGGTAAGGAGAAAAAGTGCAATTTCTGTATTGAATAGTGAATTGTTACCCTTTTCATCTGGCCTTTGACCCTAAAATTCATAAGATAATCACTGTCAGGCAGAACATGCATAAATATGTAGTAAGTTTCAAGATAACATGAGCCACTTCCGAGATATGGAGGAATAAGTTAGTTCAGCACTTTCACTTGATCTTTGACCTTTCAGGAAAAAAAAAAAAAAACTTTCCAGAGAATCTCTATTTTAATAGGTTATACATGCATACACCCAGTGTAAAAAAAAAAAAATCCTGCTGGCACTGCATAAATATGACGGAAATAGTAAAATTTTGAAGTGTTGCTCTTGACCTTTGACCCCATGAACCCTAAATTGTCTAGATAATCACTGCCAGTCAGTACATGTATATATACTATGTTCCATGAAGATAACTTGAACAATTCCCAAGGTACGGAGAAAAAAAGTGAAGTTTTAATATTTCTACTTGACCTTTTGACCTTTGACCTCATGACCCCAAACTTTCACCAGAGAATCTTAATTGAGTAATACATGTATACACCAAGTTTCAAGAAAATATCTTCCGGCATTGCATAGATATGGTGGAAATAGTGAAATTTTATGTATTTGACCTTACCTTTTGACCTTTGACCTTGAGCACGTGCACCCAAAAGTTGATAGGCACAACTTCACTCCCTAATACACATTCATGCCAAGTTTCATTAGGATACCTCGAAAGGTTTTTTAGTTACGCTGTCCACAAACTTCATTACTGACGGATGGACGGACGGACAACCCGAAAACATAATGCCTCCGGCACCACTTCGTGGTGGAGGCATAAAAACAGTATCACAGAATCCACCCTTTTCTAATACCATTCACAAGCAATAAACATTACCCTAAAATTCCCTCAACAAGCATGAAAATATAGTCAGGGTAGGGGAAATCCTACCATTTGGAACTGCCCCCTCCCCCCTCCCCCTTCAAAAAAAAAAAATGATCCCAATTGTGTCGTATATTAGAGTCATATGTGTCAGATATTACAGTCATATGTGTCAAGAGTACAGCTGTAAGACAAGCCATCATCATAAGAATACCGTATCCACACACAATGGACTCATTCGGAATCTGGTAAAGCAATGGGTATTTTGTATAATCATCTGATGGCGATGTCTCAAAACCCAGCACGCAGAACAGAACGTACCAACTGACAATAGTTTAAGTTATCATATCAGATTTTCATCCTTGAGTCTTTCCTGACACTACCTCAAAATCATTCACAATAAAGAAGATATGTGTACCTATGTCCTAACTTGGAAGAAATACCTTTATGTTCACTAACATTTTTGGAAGGTCATCTCGACAGTGTGCCAAATTTCATGACACTTTGCTTCTTTTTAATTCTGTGTAAAATGCACACATGGCATGTGTAATGGTCATGCATACACAAAAGAATAGAAAATGATTCATGGTACAGTTTGTAAATCATATCATTGTACTGAGAAGAATGAGTTATAGTGAGAACTTTTACATACAGAATTTGAGAAGTATCAACGTCTTGATCACACAAACCCAAATTCACACTGTCGTGATCTTAAAATCGCAACAGCCTATACGTACTTTTGACTTGCAATTTGCTGCATCGAAAATCTTGGCGCTCTCTAACTCTTAAGCAACTAACCTATATTGTGCTTAGTTTGCCAACTGGCAATGATGTCTGGAAATTATCGTCTTTGAAAAGAGATTCCCTGATCCCCCTAATACCTATTGTGTCACTGCTTCTAGCAGGTTGGGATGAGGCGTGTTGCTAAACCCATGTGGACTTGCTAACTTTACAACTAGGCCAAGTATGGATGGATATCTGTACGCGTGTACTGAATTCTGACGCAAAAGCTAGCTATTAATCTAAGTGTGTGGGAACATAAAGGATGTATAGATCAAATATGGGTATACCCAGACATCTCTAACTCATGTTTCTCCATATGAAGAACTTGACACATATATTACTTTATCTGCCTCTTCTACCTGGTTTGTATCAAGTCCATCATTGTTAGTTGTCTTTCTTGTTTCTAATTCATACCTTGCCGTCGGCGTATCTGAAGGATACGTGCTGTACCATCATAACAGGGGGAGGGACTTTGCCACAGTCTGGGAAGTAGAAGGATATTGTCTGCAAACAAACAAAAAACACACATAAAAAAACGACCAAAGGACTTCATGATTTTTCGGTGAAGGCACCCTCTGAACGAAAACAAACAAAGAAGGCATTCATTCATTCCTTCATTAGGCAGTAACATGTCACAATTCTCTGGTTAGTACGATAGAAATGTACTGATAGAGATATCTAGAATGAAATATTTGCAATCTCTGATGTTTCTCAGAACAATTGTCCAGTACTTTAAAACAAAATAAATACATAAAAAATTACAAATCACAATCATGTCACTGATGTGTCTGCACTGAGATGCATGCTGGACGGCATGATATCATTTTGTTTCCTAAAGATGGTCAAATTTAACTAAAAGTTTCACTGACTACTACTACCTTCCTGCCTTTAATCATAGATGTATGTATGTAACTATGCACATGTGTGCATACATACACGATTATACCATTCGAGATCCACAATATATTATATCATATGAACATCCCACTGTTTCTGCTTGGTAGACTTACCTTATCTGATACAACTTTCTCTGTGAGTCCTCCAGCTACCATCTTGCTGAGAGTTTTCTCTTTGCTCTGGGCTTGGCGGGCTAGCTTGGCACTGCCGTGACCAAACCTTGCTATATAATTCTGTCATAACAAAGAAATTAGACACAAAGTACATTAGCCCTTCTTTATGTCCAGAGATTAGATTCTTACTCCTGAGAAACGTGAACATGGTTTTGACACAGGATATTGATACAGGCCACTATTAAACAATTAATCAAAACCAATAGACACAAACATTCCTGACTACTAGTATCACATCTTTGCAACATGAAACCCTTGTACATCCATTCAATACCAATCTCATGGAGAAGTTTTCAATGAGGAAAGTTAAAAAAAATTGCTACGAACTCAATGCAACAACTCAAACGCAAAACATCAACTGGCTGTCGCCTAGCTGCTTCTGCAGCAACTGCACAGTCATCACAAGCTGCAACTGTCACAAAATGCTGTGTGATATGGCCCCTGGTATGGCTCAAGTGCAGTGATACTAACCTTCATGTGAGCTATTTGGTCCTGCTCCCATTGATAACGCTTCATCTGATTCTCCTCCAGCTCAAACCGTGTCTTCACGTAGCTGTCAAAGTTACCCTGATGAACCAGAGAGACATGCATTTATCAGATATCTTCTTCCCGTATTCCACAATCTCCACAAGATGGCCGAAGGCTCATAATAACATATTGATCAAATATACACAGGAACACCTTGCTATAACAGGGACCCAAACCCATGTCAATTACCTCGTTATATCAGGTTTTCACTATATCAGAGTACAAAACACAGAAATGTACAAAGGTGGGACCTGCAATCAACAATATCATCTTGTTTAATTTAAGGAGGTTTACATATTTGATCTCATTATAAAGAGGTTCCACTGTATCTATTCATGATAGTAGTACTCTGGTAGTATACAAATTATTACATGTCTTTGTGAAATTTGCAACGATCTTTAGTGATAAATCACTGTCCCTTCCAACCCTGCCATACACGATCCCTTCAGCAGAAGAGTTTGATGAGTCACACAGACGATAAGATTCATCAATGCTTATCAAAAGTGCTGAAGAAACATATGCACAGATGCATTTTTAAGACAAGATGCCAGAATTTAAATTCAAGGAGCCTGTGCTTTTCGGTCTGCAACACTGAAAATCTTTCATGGCTTCAATGCATGGATCCAAGACATTGTAATGTGATAAGTCTCTGCATTCATGCCATCATATACTTCTATCATATGTGTGAAACAACATCAACATAAACCAAGTGAATAGCACCATTATCCAAACAACCAACCAACCAAACATGCCAACAATGACACCCAAACACATGTTTATATCCACAATAGTAAGCTAAACAAATGTTGAACAAACAACCCCCCCCCCCCAAAAAAAAAGGAACAAGAAAGAAACCCCCCTTCACTAATACAAATGGTCACTGAGAAACCAGTGGGAAGCATGTAATTACTACAATACATTAAGACCTGATGATATGGTCTTCAATTCCGTTTTCTTCTGTTCTGCATTTTTAATGCTCTTTTTTTTTTTCTTTTATTTTGGTGTAACTGCAGATCTCACTCTTGAATTCATTGAACCCCATAGGGATCTACAAACAAAATCTGCTTTAAGTATTCTTTAACATTTTCTTTTTCTAGCTATCAAAACTTCCTTTGGATGAACACCCTTTCATGGAAACCGTTATGCCATGGTCATAAGCTGGTTGACGTGGTTCAATACATTACAAACAGGAAAATAATGCCGGTACTTACACCATAGCTGTTGATTCTTTGTTTGTGTACATGCAAGATGTTGGTACAGACACCATTCAAGAAGTCCTGAGAATGTGATATAAGCACTAATATCCTCTTGTATCTAAAGGGGTAAAGATAAGGGAAAGAGAAAGAAAAATGTTAAGAAAATATGAACTCAAGATCTATCCATGTGTTGTTTTAGGTTTAGAGCAACCATTTTCAAATTCTAAAACATTTTTCAAACATAAAAATTTTCAAACATAAAACAAGATTTCTTTGCAAAAGTAGAATTAAACATGCAGTATTTCACAAACATGTCTAGCATTCAACACTAACCAAAGCATAACTTTTTAGTACTTTTCAAAGCAATGTTCTTGTGAAAGGAAAATCTGCATTCACAGGACATGAAGTTTTCTTTTCTTACAGTGACTGCACAGGTAATGAAGAGGAATAGTTTTCGAATAATTCTCTAAATTGAGCTGCATGGTTAAAACACAACTGATAAACCAAGAAAGGGAAAAAAAGTTCAATGATCAAGGCAATTTGAGTGTCTTACCCCTTGAGTTCTTCTTCTAGCCACACACACGCTTCTAAATCTAGATGGTTTGTTGGCTCGTCGAGTAACAGTAAGTGGGGCTTGACGAACAGTGCCCTCGCTAATGCTATCCTCATTCGCCAGCCTCCGGAGAAGTCCTTGGTCTGTGTCTGCATCATGGCCTTGTTAAAGCCCAGACCATTGAGGATTCTAGCGGCGTTCACCTCCGCCTTATCGGCGTCCATCTCCTCTAGTCTCTCATAGATGTCCATTAGTCTTTCCTCAGCCTCTTTATAAAGGGGACAGAAACACAAACACGTCAGTTAAAATACATGTGTGGTTTGGGATTCCATCAGAAAATAATTCCCATGCACAGTTTCTGTTCATTTGACATATCATATGGAGAGTGACATCACATTACAGGTGCCCATGAGAGGGCGACGGCCCAAAGTTCTTAATCATCAAAATGTCATTTTCAATTGTCTGTTTTACAAGGGTGTGGAACATCCCTGAAGTGCCCTCACAAACCCATTCCACATCATTTAATCAGCCGTTGATGAGCACTTAACCCACATCCAGACAAATTTGTCGTTATCTACAAAAATACCTTGTGGCAAGGCAAATTATTTGAGTAGCCACTTTTCTTTTTAATCAAAATCTCTGTTATGTCTTTCACCACATCACATCTTAAAAAATATGCAGCAAGGTTTACAAAAGTCACACAATCATTTCTGATACATGTGGAGACTGCTTTGTAGAATGTTACCATTGGTATTTACACAATGCCAAACAAACTTGAGCACATCAACCATCTCCTTTCATCATGCATGCTTGACGGAGGTTAACATACAGGTTAAAATGTATTTTTGTGTGTTCACGTCCACAGGTTTAGACTACACTGACATACCACTGATGGATATTACATCCTGTGCTATATTAGATCACAAATTTAGTCATTAGCCTAATAAATTATCTTGGGTCAAATGCCTTAGGAATACAGTACTCTCCGCATAATCGGGTAGGCTCGGGCAGAGCGTTTCTTACCCCATTAAGCGGAGTACCCGATTAACAGAAGAACACGTCTCATTCACAATTGACACACACAATGTGTATGTACATGCATTGTACACTGCATCAAACACCTACACTGTATGCTTACGGTAACACGCGTGCTTGCACAGCACATTAAACATACCTTACACTTGCTCAGTCACGAGCAATAATTTACACTCTTTTTATGGACAAATATGTCTTCAGAAAACTTTGTCGTTTGACTAGAGACTCCTCGTTAACACGCAGGAGCTTTCCGAAATGAACACGTCTCTTTGCGTGCACTAGTCACACAGAACATCGGGTTACTTTTCGAGAAGTGACTGGGAAAGCAAAATCATGGAGCTGGTGCATGGCCTGATTTTTGTTGCAAACTTCTCGTATTTTGAATGTTGTGTTCAACTCCTGTCTGTCTATGCAGCTGTGAGTGGCAGCTTTAACATACATGTGTAATATTCGTTTACGAGTGGCAAGTCGGTACTGGTACATGTGTTTTCACGTTCCATCACTCCCCAAATGATCGGTTTTCTCTGCAAATTAAGCAGAGAATGCGATTAGCCGTGTAAAATTTGACATTCATGATTTCTGAAGTGTTTTATCTGCGTTAGAATGTGGGTAGAAATTAGATAAGAAGAAAATTATTTACCCGTTTATGCAGAGAGACAACCCGATTATCAGGTAAGTTTAATGTGCATCGGAACTGTTTTTGACATTATTACCCAATTAAACGGAGTACCCATTTAAGCAATACCCGATTACGCGGAGAGTACTGTACTGTCATATAAAAGCTGAATTCTCTTGATGGGACAGCAGCTTAAAAACAGAAGAAAAACAAATAGTTTCTCCCATTTATCACCCAGGCAAGGGTCCATTTGTCCAAAAACATGCATATGCACATTTCTTGGTAGGCCAGGTGGGCCCACTGGTTTGTAAGCAGCTTACATGGAGGTTATCACGTGCAGTTGTGGCAAAGGAATTGATGTAAAAAAAAAGATAAAAGAAAAAAATTTGATGAGGAAGGTAATATGATAGTTCACATCCTCTTTCTGAAGGCTGCAACCTCATCTAATCTGCTCAATCCCCTCCCCCATCACATTTCTCTCCCTATCAAACATGAATCAATAGATGTTCCCCTCTTCCATTCCCCCTTCGTGCTAGGAGTCTACATCAAGCAGTACCTGGTCCTGTCATGTGGGAGAGCTCCTCCGCCTCCTTCTCCAGCTTCATCTTTTCCTCGTCCACCTCCAGCACGCATTCTATCGCCGTCTTGTCGCTGGCTGCTATCTCCCGCGTCAGGTGGTAGATGTCCATGTGCTCCGGGATGGGCACCTCCCGGTTACCAATGGCGTGGAGTAAGGTGGACTTGCCTGCAAACAGTCCCAAAAGCAACATTTCAGTCTCAGGAAAAAGAATGGTTATACAGTCTTGTACCATGCACTTCCCTACTAATTTCCAACGTCTACACTTCTACCTTCTAGCCATATTGTGATGTTCAAATCACTTTAGAGCATATTATTGCCCTAGGGTAAATTTCGGACAAATTTCTATACAGTTGAACCTCTCGTATGCGGACAGGTTGGGACCGGGGCTCATCCGGATAAGGGATTTGGCCGGATACGGGAGACTCAATGCTTCATACATGTACATATACATACACATGTACTGATGTAGCCCATTGTAGTACCACATGTAGTAATGTGTATACTGCAACCTTTTCATTGTTACACTCAGTAACAGACCCCAAAATAGAGGTTCGTGTTTACAAGAATGAAATCATTTTCTTTTATAAATTCTTAGGATGATTTACCTAAATAATTATTAAGAAATGTATCAAGTAAGTAGATCTTGAAAACAAACAGTACGAGCCGACGAAACTACGCTTCAAAATAGATAGCGCATTGGGTTTGGGTTGCTCTCTTCCCCACACTCTCTCTCCCTCTCTCTCTTTGTGTGTGTACTGTGTGTGAACAATTTTTGAGTGTTCAATATCATTCGTTGCTCAGCCAGTGGGCCGGATGCATAAACGCTAGCAATTGCTTGTGCTAGCCTTTTACTCGAATCCGTATGCATAAAAACAAGCAATTGCTTGCGAGCAGAAGCTCTTGCTAGCAAGTACAATTGCTTGTTGTCCGCAAGCAATTGCTTAGAGACCAAGCATTTGCTTAAAAACGTATGCATAAAACATACCTTTTGCTAGTTCTTGCTAGCAATTGCTTACGATTTTCCAAGCTCTGTAAAATGAGCTTGAGCTTTTGCTTATCTGGGACGTTCCCTTTTAAGTATCATTTTTATATTCATGGAAGAAAGACAACAATTGTGAAGGAGTGGTATAAATCTACAAGAAATTACTCTTAAGTAGAGTAAGAAATTTTTCATTTCAACAACGGGAATGTCCAGTGGTTAGCACGCAAAATGTGATGAAAAACAGGTAGGATGTCTCACTTCGGTGGAGAGCAAGGAGACGTCTCTCCACGTGCGATCTGGCAGATGCGGGCTATTGTAAGCAGTGATGGGAATCAGCCAGTAATACGAGTGTGTGTATAGTTGTGTGTGTGTGCGTCTGTGTGTGCATTTATGAGTGTCATTTCATAGCTCTTCTGCTATGTCAGGAAATGTTTCCGCACACACATGCCCTTTCAAATGCATGCTGCCACACTCGCCTTTGTTCTTGTGTTCGCACAGGCGTGACGCTATTGTTCGAACCCTAAGCAATTGCTTGCTGAATGCAAGCAAAAGGTATGTGCACAAGCAAAAGATTATGCATATGTATTTAAGCAATTGCTTGAGCTACACCTTTTACTAGACGAGCTTGTGCTTTTGCTTGAAGCAATTGCTTACAAGCAATTGCTTGTTTTATGCATTCGGCCCAATGACTCGAAACAATGCAGGTCTATCTAGTCATATCGACGGCTGTGTATGGACCTATAATGTGGCAATGCGATATGAGAGGACTCGAGCGCATAATCTGTCCATGTTCTTGCGATGATTTGGGGATGTTTGGGGATGTTAAAATGTCTGAAGGTAAGCAATTGGAAGGAAATTTGATGTAATGTATGTTGATCATGTTGGAAGTAATATGTAATTTATGTGTGTTTGTGTAGGAGTTTTCAAGGAGTTGGGAATCCCCCTTTCCTCCCGTAATTATCAAAAACTAGAAATGTCGCTACAGCGACTGGTTATACCCCCGCCAAACAACATTTCATAAGCTTTGGTCAAAACAACATTTCATAAGCTTTGGTCAAAAAACTGAGGAAGTAGTTAAATCCGCAAGATCTTTCCTTGATCTTCTGCCATTAATATGCCGTTACCATAGCAACGTACTTTCGGGTACTGTCGAAAAATGCGTCTTGCACATCTACAACCAAAGGCACAAATCTGTACCAAGTTTCATGGAAATTGGGCAAAAACTGAGGAAGTAGTTTGCAACACAAAATTTTCCATCATTTTGGCTCATAATATGTGAGCTGTTACCATGGCAACATACTTTTTGTCACTGTCAAGAAATGTGTCATGCTGACCTATATCCTAAGACAAACATTCAATATGAATTCCATGAGAATTGGAAGAACACTGATGAAGCAGTTTTGCCATGAAGCATTTTGCCCTATATTTTACCAATAACATGCCGTTACCATGGCAACGCACTTTTTGCCACTGTGGAAATATGTGTCTTGCACATTAACATATTCAGATGAACATCTGTACCTAATTTCATAAAAATTGATCAAAAACTGTGGGAGGAGTTCGCGACGCAAGATTTGTACCCATTTTTGCCCATAATATGCCGTTACCATGGCAACGTACTTTTGGGTACTGTCAAAAAATACGTCTTGCACATCTACAACCCAAGGCACACATCTGTGCCAAGTTTTATGGGAATCGGTTGAAAACTGAGGAAGTAGTTCGCCACGCAAGATTTGCAACGGACCGACCGCCCGACCGCCCGACCGTCCGCTGATTCCTATTTATATACCCCCTTCAAACTTCGTTTGGCGGGGGTATAAAAAAAATCACGGCGAGATTGCGTCCGTATAATAGAGAGATCCGGATAAAGGGAGGCCGGATAAGAGAGGTCAACTGTATATAGTAGACATGATGAATCCAGCCACCAGAAGTTCTGTTTACTATTGAATTGCCATTTACAAACTGAGGCAGAGAGAAGTGCCTCAGATAAAATGCCTTGAAAATAAAATGTCTGTTGGTGTGGAACTTACTGAAATTGTGTCAAGGATCTACTACACCAGAGGCTTGCTCTAAAGTCACAACTCTTGAGTTCAATTTACATGATTTTAGGGAAAATTTTGGAATCAGTCAGTCCTCAGAAGTCAGGAACTGTTTTTACAATTTAGCCAACTAGATTTGGCATGAATCTTCTCAGCTCTGGGTTCATTGTTTGGCTTGATAAAGTTCAAAGTCAGTGAAACATGCCCCAGATCACCTCAAAAACTGCTTACACTAAGATTTACATTACACAGAATGCTTTTGGTAAAAAAGATGGAAAATCCTTTCCTACATGTAGATTAACAAAAAACAAACTACAGGACATCTGTTTGAGAGCAAGATAAATGGAAGGGTATCTTAATTTGTCTTCTTTTTTTTTCAAAATGAAGCTTACTTTCATTCCTTAACCACACACTCTCTCTCTCATTTTGGATGTGAGTGGCACAATCTTGTATCCCTGGTAATCATATAAATTGGGCTTTCACCTGCAGCGTCCTTACCTGACCCATTGAGACCAAGCAGGCCGTATCTCCTCCCAGAGTTCAGCTCGATCTCGGAGTCGACAAAGAGCTCCGCTCCATGGAATGTCAGACTGAAGTTGATGATCTTGAGATCACAGCTGCTGGGGTGGGAGGAAAGCACGCCGGTGCACGCACGAGCGTTCCCCGCTAGGGCCAAGTCATCCAAGCCATTTGTGACCCCATTCACTGCACAAAAAGAATTTCACCTCAAGTGCTTAAATTACTCCATTTATAATATTTCTGAGACAGATCTGTTTGATTTGAAACAAGGTTTTGAGACTGAGTTGTTTGGTTTATTAGTGCACAGATCTGGCAATCTGGCAATGGTCAAATTTTGTTTTTGGTATTAAGCACATTTTGATTGATTGTACATGTATATAATCATATGAAATACTCTCAGCTTCAAAAGAATACATGATCAAATTATTGCACATTCCAGATTTCACATGTAGGCCCTACTACATGTTTTCACACAGGTCTGTTGGGAATTTGACCTGTCAACATTTGCATGTGATTTTGTTAAATTTTTTATGCAATGTCACATGGAAGTTATGAATCAAATGAAGGAAACATATACACATAGCTTATCTTCAAATGTTTAATTTTTGAACTTCAAGGCGCTTTAATGAATGAGGAGAATTCATGGTTTTAAAAGGGATATCATGTCAATCTGCATGCATCACTGCTTCCACATGTACCTCCATTTGTCTCGACCTCCCCATTGGCGGCTGCTTTCTTGGCGGCCGCTGCCTTGCCCTTTGGAGCCCTCTTCTTTGGCATGGTTCAGCTTTGTGACAGCCCGAAGAAGAATAAGGTTCAGGATTCAGCCCAAGTTCTGCTGTAACATGTGACAAAGAAACATATTTACATTATCTATAATGTCATTAGTGTTCTCTCTCCTTTAGTTTATTCTCTTTTTTTGGGGGGGGGGGGGGTGGGGGCGAGGCTGGGCCTGGGATACGATAGGATGGTGCTTTCCTCACCACTGATCATAATCATGATGATGTTAAGTTTTAGCTGTAGTAAGCTAATTTAACCTATCTCTGTACAATCGTAAAAGCATTTCCATCCACAAATGCACAGATTCTGTCTACAAACTATTATTGTCTAGTTGCTGCTAAAAACAGGAGGTCAAGACCCTCAAGGGTTTGAACACTCAGAACAAAAAATCACCAGTTTCTTCAGTAGGGCCTACCAGTGGCAGTGCAGTATTGAGTATCACTAGACCTATCAGTAATCTTCTTCATCATCTTCATCCGGTGGCGGTGCTCTATACCACAACTTGAACGGTCCTGCACTGTACACATCTACATCTCAGTACATTATCGTGATTATATGCAGATCCACCCTCCACCAGCATGCAGCCTCGGCCCCCATTCATTTTACCCATCCTGCATTAATTACTCACCAATGCTCACTGTCAAACTTAACCCCGGGGCGCTCCTCCCGAACGCTTCGCATTCGGGCCGGTCGCAGTTATGTCAAACTCAGCTTGCCTACTCTACACGTGTACTCTTCTACACTGTCCTGACAAAAGGGCAATGCTTCACCATATGTGTTCACACAACATGACTAACGTTAAGATTGTAGGAAAAGTCCAAGCCATAAGCAAAACAGCAGTGTGAACTCAACCAAACATTCTTGTAGGACTACGCCGTAGCGCCGAGGAAGACAACGAAGGACCGAGTAATTAAACGTAGAAATTCTAGTGAACAAAAGACAATCTCTAGCCCAATCTCTACTCCATCCAGCTAGCAGCTAATGCGCTGTATAACGTAACTAGTCATAGATCTACGTACTGATGCAGTGATGGTCAAACACTCAAATAAAACCCACATTAACATGCTGGGGAATCGTCATGTTTGGTTTAGTTTTTCGCCGATCATTTACTGAAAATTTGTCATGAAGCGGCTTTATAATGATTCTACGCTATCTAATGTAATGTAATGGCAACCGAGGTAAGTAAATTTCAACATACTTACCACAATAATCACTTTCTGGAGAGTCTTTGTTGGACGAATCCGATTGAGAGAAGGCAATACACACGTGTACCGGCGCGGGATTTCCGTGGAATCGTAGGAAAATGGACGGATGTGAATGAATGGGAAATGTCATGTCGCAATGATCGGAGATGACGTCACGAGCCGGCGTTTTCAGCGATTAGGCTTCGTCCAGGCGTTTCATTAACTAATCACTCGTGAGGTACAGTACGTCCGCACCACCAATGCAATGCTGCATATGTCGTCGAGATCTATGTTCTGCAGCCTCATGTCAGCTGCAGGCGTTATATAGCTTATAAAAATGGGTCCAAGACTATGCACAAATTGCTTTTTTTCACGCGGTCGTCTGAATGACCAACCGAAGGCGGCGGCCCCATGTATAGGCTAAAAGAAAAAAATTCATTGTATTGTTTAAAAAAACAAAACAAAAAACATAGACCAATCTTATAAAACAATTAACGCACCATATCTAAGTTCCTGATGTTATTGGACATTCAGCACTCTCGGACACACAATAATTATGTCGTGCCTATATACACACCACAGCTGCGCCTCGCGCAATTTTCACGATTTCAGACACACCGCGGGTAATTCACTCTAAAAATAAAATGGTAAATCAACATTTTAACTGCTGTCACTCTTCCAACGAACTATGTTAGATCTTACACTCAAAATGTTATACGAGTCAAAATGTTAAATCACCTTTTCAGAAATGGTAATACAACAGTTCGAATGTAAAATCTATTTAACTGATGGCAAAACTCATTCTTCCCTGATGTAATTTTGCACTGGAACAACATCCCAAAAGATATTGCAACCTCTAATAGTGTAGAAAGTATTCAAAACCCAATTAAAGAGGTACAAATTTACAAAAGGTAAAATGAACCTCTGAGTAACCCTTCCTGGCGGAGGTCTTCAGGAATATTAACTGCTAGGTACAAGGCACATTTAATTAAAATGTTGGAGAGTAACAACATTTCAAATGTTGATTTACCGTGTTTTTTTTTAGTGTTTATAGTCGTAGATCGAGATATATACGACTGATATAGGTATAGATTCCAGTGAATGCGGCATTATTATAATAGAACGCATTCAGATTTGAGGTTTGAGGTTTGAGGTTTGAGGAAGATCGGTAAATCCGTTCAAATGCTCTACCATCGCTGGATGAGAAGACTGACAGTTCGTGACATCACGCATTGGACAGATTAAGATAATTCCACAAAATTTCATCCAAAAAAAAAAAAAAAGGAAGAAAGAAAGAAAAAAATCCCACTTTCCCTCTCCTTGACACTGACGTGTTTTTAGGGTAACATTATTTCCGTTTTCCGAAAGAGGTAAGAAAATCCAGTGCTTTGCCATTAAGTTAGATCCAGTAGTTTGTATTTCAGATACCCCAAAATGGGGGATTAAATAATTAGGCCTACATTATTAGTGTAAAATTTGAGCAATTCATTTTCTTCGGGTTTGTAGATGCTTTCTGCCTCAGGCCTGAAATGTCAAGTTTTATTTCATTATGCTCAAAAAGTGAAAATGATTATGATGTTTAAATTTCTTTATAATCATTTTCTTTATTTTTCTATCGTTGTCCAGCAGTGACGTCACAAACTGTCTTCTCAGACAGCTAAAGCGGCACCAAAACTTTCAATCGCATTTTTCCTAAAAACTTCATTTTATAATATTATGATCTAATATACTAACATTGCTGCATTCACGCGTAATCGAAATTTGGTTTCCAATGTTCTCCTTGAAATCTACATGTTAGTTCACATAATATAATATAAGCTTCACTTTACGATCTATTTTTCGTTTGCAACCGAGTCAAAATGAATCCCCAATATATTTTTAGCTTGTGTGTATTTAGATTGTCATTTTGTATAGTGTGTGCATAAAACAAATACGTGTATAAATGAAACAAGAAGAATCGGAAGTGGACTTCTTCAAGGAATATCACGACTAGATGCTTTCACTGCATCTCCTGGTGCTATATATGATGTGCATTATTCCGAAGGTTCGTCCAAAGGATCATTACTACGAACATAAATCCGTTTACTCAGATGTTCGTTAATCCGAAAATGAAAGAAGGTTTGTTAATCCTAGGATTCGTTAATCCGAAAAGTTAAAAAAAAAAAAGAAAAGGAAAGAAAAACCAAATAAAAAACACGTGTGTGCTATATAGCAAACCTTCGGAATATAGTAACTTGCTTTCTGGTTCATGAACCTTTGAATAACGAACCGTCTTGACGAACCTTTAGCCCTAATTCATATTCGGAATTATCTATCTTTCGAATAATGAATGAAAAAAAAAATATTCGGAATATAAGAAACCTTATTTTATATTGTTTTTCGGATTAACGAACCTTTGGAATGATTACGAAGTGTTAACCAGGCCCTTATTGCATCACCATAAGGCGATTAACATTGTGAATCACCTCCCACTATCTGTCAAATGAACAAAAAGAACAGCAACTTCAGTTCATCTCCAAATTTGTCAAAAGCGTTCCAGGTCTTGACAATGCTCGTTCCTCAGTACTGGCGAGCTGGAAAGAGTAACTTTTTGTTTTTGTTTTTGTTTTTGTCCGTGTATATCTCTGCCAAAAAAAAAGCAAAAATGCACATCTCATTTAAACAGCAAATCCGAGATCCTCGTTGGCTAAATGACAATTCCGTTATAGAGCTGGACACTCCGTCATTATACCCTCGTCTTCGCCAAACCACAAACTTAGTAATCATTTTTGGGTCCTCAAAATCTGATAAAGTATAATATTTGGAGAATGTGAATACAGCTGCATAATGCGTTCTCCGGGTCTCAAAATTTGTGAAAATCCCTATAAGTCTGCAGTGGAGCGCAATAGCGCTACTATAAATGAACTATATACGAGGAAAAGTAAAGTTTGGCATGACTGCTAATTAAGCAACTTTAACACACTTTAAGCTCAATTCAACATTATTTTTTATTCAAGGAAATAAAACACCTTTCGATTATGTCCCACTAAATCAACTACAGTGACGTAATTACTGTATCTAACATTTGCTGGTCCAAATTTTTCACTATCAAGTTTACTAATCGGTAAAACTTTTTTCTTTCAAA
This sequence comes from Diadema setosum, assembly GCF_964275005.1. Classification (NCBI taxonomy): domain Eukaryota; kingdom Metazoa; phylum Echinodermata; class Echinoidea; order Diadematoida; family Diadematidae; genus Diadema; species Diadema setosum. The sequence continues at coordinate 5,445,260 of NC_092704.1, read as the reverse complement.
TAACGTTTATTCATGTTTCAAACAACAAAGATAACAAAAATTAGAGAGAAATTCAAACATAATGAAATGAATCATTTGGAAGATTAAATAAAGGTCAGCCAACTTAAATTGTTTACCTCAAGTAAATGTAATTCCAGAAGCTCCTGTTGAGTTTATATAAATCATGTGTTATATCTTCATCTAATTGACAAACATCACACTTAAAATTACTACTTATCTTCCATTTGAACAAATTCATCTTCACTGGTAATAAATCATATGACACTTTGAAATTAACTTTTTTCAATCTATTATCTTTTACTTTAACCAAATTAACTACAAAACAAACATTCTGAATTATCTTCATCCCCGATACGCTTTCCCCAGAAAAAAACAACAACAATACCTGGTATATACTCCTTCTTGCTTTATTGATTATAAAAATACTTCAATGTTACATCACGTTATATCTTTGCATTTCTCCCAATTTCTAAATGTAGGGTACATATTGATGAAATGTCCTGCTTTGTGTCAATAGATGTTTGAGTCAACCAGATTTTCGGTATAGCCTCCCGCAGTTTCGAATAATAAAAAATTGCCCTTCTTTTACTATTTCTAAATTTCAACAATGACACGAGTTCTTCCACCGTTTTGTATCTCCCTCCCAATAAGTTGTCTTCTAATCGGCTAGTAACACTCTCAAACAATTCTTTGTAAAGCAGAGGCTTCTTTTTGAAAACAGTATTTTGGTTGTGCCATGAAACGTTCTTTTCCGCAGGGGGCTTCTTTCCCAATATCTCTTTGTCTATCAAGGAACAAGTGCGCATCATTTCAATATAAAACGGAGGCATGTTTTTACCCCCCCCCCAAAAAAAAAACAAAAAAAAAAAACGTAACATTATACACTTGAAAATCACAATTCAATAACAAATCTAAACGTCCAAAACGGTTCAACCAATGACCAAAGTTTTCCACATGGCTGTCGGTAAAACTTGAAGCAGCGCTGAAAACACAAGTGCAAAGGTCTGTGAAGCACCGAATTGCCGCTGGACTTTGCGCCCTGGAAATATTGTCAGTATAATATTATAGTCATGTTCAGCTGATTTAGCTCCGATTTCACCAGTTGCAAGCTTACATAAATACGGTTTTTTTTGTGTGTTTTTTTTTTTTAAAAGACGATAAGGTCGTATTGTATCATATCGCATCATTAATTCATTTCATTGTTTTTATGCATAATAATACAATCTGGATTTACACTCTATAAATGCAGATCAGTTATATAGTAGAAACGCTATAAAAATTTCGTTTGCATATATAATTTGAAGTTGGTAGCTTTTTGGAAATTCTTGGCAATTGAAGATTGACTTCAAGTTTCAAGTTTCAAGTTTATTTCATATTTCCACTTTCTCAGTGATGGGATTACAAAATGATTGACAATAAAACAAAAGTACAAAATATATACAACCATATCTTATGTTTGAAAAAAAAAAGACAAACAAACATTACACACAAATATAAATGGTCATTATCATCTGAGGATATCACAACTCAATGTCAGAAATATGATGGGGCCTACATAAAAGCAATGATGCTTGTAAAAACTGTAGGTTCCCGAATTTATAGGCGTGAAATTATACGGAGAACGGACATGTTTATCTCGACCAACTTGAATTGTACCAGTGCAAAATCAGTATTAAGAACGAACTATCGAACCACATGAATACTTTAGTATCGCTTAAACGAGACTGTACATATTTCGCCGTGTTTACAAAAAAAAAGTGCTATAACGGTATCGTTAAATAACTTGGAGCTGCGGACAAAGACAAAAGACTGGGGGTATTAAAAAAAATGTTGCTAAGAGCCGGGTAGTGTGTATCCACTAAGTAATAGCCGTTTTAGTTTGCGTTTGAAGGTGAGTAAAGATAAGGAAGAAGTAATATCTTGAGGGAGGTCATTCCAGTATCTGGGTCCAGTAAACATAATTGTTTTCTTTGCAAAAATAGTGCGAGTACGGGGAGGTGATAAGCGTCACTCTGACGAGTGGGGTATAGCAATGAATAGAGCATTTCTTTTGAACATGTGGATAAAAACAGATGGTAATTCATTAGTTGTTAGTTTATACATGAAAATTCCAAGATTATAACAAAATAGGTCTGGAATTTTCAGAATTCTGTTTTGATGAAAAAAACAGTTGGTATGAGCAAAATATCCGGCGTGGTTTATAATTCTTATTGCACGCTTTGAATACGAAAAAGGGAATCTAATACTAAATTAATTGCATTTCCCCACGCCAAAATTCCATAATTAAAGTGTGGAGATATTAAAGAAGAATATATACTCTGCAAAATATAAACAGGGAACAAATGTTTAAGTTTATTTAAAATTCCAATATTTCTGGACAAAACTTTACTTACAAAGTTAATATGAGTTTTCCCGGATAATTCTCGGTCAATCCAAAGCCCTAAAAACTTTGCGTTATTGACCTGCGTTAAACATATATCTTTTATTTTGATCTCATGTGGAACAACATTCAAAGAATTACTGAATACCATATAATAAGTTTTTTCTATATTTAGGGATAATTTGTTTGCATAAATCCAGGATTGCACAGACCTAAGCTCAGTATTCATCATATCAATTAATGTATTGGGGTCTCGATGAGAACAAAACAAACTTGTGTCATCAGCAAAACAAATAAATGATAAAATTGGCGATGATTTTTGAAGGTCGTTTATGTATAAGATAAATAAAAGTGGGCCCAAGAGGGAGCCCTGTGGGACTCCACATGAAATAAGTTTTAACTGCGAATCATAGCCGTTAATGTTAACAAATTGCTTTCTATCGGTTAAGTAACTCTTAAACCATTCGAGAGGTGTCCCGCGAATTCCATAATGACACAGTTTAGAAAATAAAATTTCGTTATCTATCGTATCGAAAGCTTTAGAAAAATCAAGAAAAACTCCAATTGTATGCTCAAAATTATCTATAGCATGAGCTACCTTGTCTATAAAAGTAAGTTAAGCATGGGTTGTGTTACAATGTTTTCTGAAACCAAACTGAGAATCTGATAAAATATTATGATTTGTGAGAAATTTCAACAATCGCGTGTAAACTAACCTTTCAAGGAATTTAGAGATTGAAGTCAATAAGGAAATTGGTCGGTAATTATTCACCAAATCTTTCTGTCCCTTCTTAAAGATAGGGACAACTTTTGCAACTTTCATTTTATTGGGGACTTTACCATTAAATAAAGATTGATTAAAAATGTACGTTAAAGGAGAAATGATTTGATTCAAAACATTTTTAAAAAGAAAATTTGTAATTCCATCAATATCCTGAACTTTTTTTATCGTTTAAATTCTTGACAATATCAAAAATTTAAACTTGTTCTTATATGTATACATATTGTAACATGTATAGGTTGTGTACAAAGCTCTATGGGGTGCTTATATTCCCCGTCTCATATATTGACAATTATCTGGCATAGAAATATTTTCATTAAATCAATGTCAGTTTTTACTCAATACATTAATCGGCAAAAATATGAAAGCGTATATAACATACCATAGGCCTGTATTAATAATTCTTTTTTACTGAATTGTTGAAACTTATACGGGAGGGAGGCATTTGAACCGTGATTAAAAATGAAATACTACGTAAGAGAAAAAAACAAACAAACAGATTTAGAGTGTATCAGGCAACTTACCCGTCAACGAATTCCTCCGGACCGGCAGTTTTAGTTCCTTCTACGTGTTATACAATGTATCGAAATTTCGTTACATCTCAAACAAATTAAAAGTATAAAGAATCTAGATGACAACTTTTGGCCCTGCTTTCTTTCCTTACATCGGAAATTTCGTCATAACCGTGTTCGTTATTACGGAGATGCAGTGCATTATATAGTTGTAACGAAGGCCTATGCACAAAATAAAGATACAAAATTGATATCTCATGTTTCCTTTTACTTGGAACCAACATTTATGTGTGTGTGTGTGTGTGTGTGGGGGGGGGGGGGGGCACCAAAACTTCAAATTCAAAGATTTTAGTGGCGCGAATAGACCACAGTACCAAAAAAAAAGTTCATTGTGATCGACACCTACTTCACAATATGACATTGATTTTTCGTGGCATAAAACCACATAATCTAAGAATACATTTTGTCGCCTTTTACTGTCCTATTTATTTCTGAATGTGAATGATAATCCTCTAGGTTACACTTTTCTCGATAGTGCCTCTTTTGTTAATCCCACGTACCACGTTTTACAAGTAAACCATAAACATAACAAGAAATTAGATATGTAAATTGTCGAATACAACAAAAAGAGAGAAATATAGGTGAAATATGAAGAATACACATTATACATATAAGTATTGCTTGCAGGGCGTAGACTCCCAGAAGGTAAAGAGAATTCTCACATGAAATCTATGGTTCTAAAGGATGACTATATAATTATGAAGTGGAAACATGCATACGTCGAAGAATGTAACAAATGATAATAATAAAAAGAAATGAATGTCCCTTACATTAAACTACAAAAGAGTTGAACAATATTTTCAAGACACGAATTCCCCGTCTCTCACAATATTTCTATAGTTTTTATTCTACGGGCAGGTAACATCTCACACTTTCGGCATGACCTGAAACATCTTTATGACATACTGCATGTGACAATGCATCGGTATATTCATGGCGATAAAGTTCAATCTTTCGTTTTTGCAGTTACTAATACCGTCATATTTACAAGAAGGGCAGAATTCTTATGTGGATACAGTGTTGAAGTCTTATTAACTCGTAAATAAGAGTACATGCAAACTTTGACACACGTTTGCAGTTTCATTACTATTTATTAAAGTCCAATTTGACATTGACATCATTCAGCGCCGCTTGAACCATCTCCTTTGGCATTTGCGGGAAGAAGCGAGAATAGGCAGCAAAAAGTTCGTCCCAAGATTTAAGATAGGTCTTTATTACTTTTCCTTCATCATTCTCTTGGAGCAAGGTGGTGTCTTTGATGGCCAAGAAACGACCGTTGGGGAATGCTGTAGATCGAGGGCTCGTCAGAAAGGATGAGGAGGGAAAAACTTGGGTGTAAATTTTATTCATTGGTTCTTTAAAAACGGAAAGTTCAACTGGCGTTTTGTGGTGAATGACGATAAAAGGATACCAGCCATCCACAACTAAGTCTCGGCACCGTGCCGCGCCTGCCGGATCAGTATCAGCCTTGTGCAAGCGTCTTATGATGTCACCATCCACGACAAATTTGTACCTCAAGTACGAGTGGTGGTATTCCGGTGAAGTAGTTTGGAAATCGAGTGCAATTGGAAGGAAAGTCGGGTACCCAGTACCTACATCCACCAAGTACCTGCTGCCTTGGTGGGTGAGGTTTTCAACCACTGAAATGACATGGTCATTTGCCGAACCAATGTCGCTCGCTACCAATATCACGTTAAAACCCAAAGCATGAAGAATCATGTAACAACCCACGTTGTTTTCGTAACAGCATCCACCTACTTTGGTAAAGATTCTGCGCTTAATATCATCAATCGTTGGGACGTGGCGCTGCTCGTGGGGTGTGGCAATACTCGTGATCGTCTGGAATGGAATGTGCTGATGCCATAAAGACACGATCTCTTGCAGAAGACCCGTTGGGTCATCTTTCATTTTTCTTTCTGGTGTATCCACCTCCAAGACATCTCGTAGGAAAGTGTAAGCTTCCTGTGATGTTAATTCCTCTCTCATCATTTTCGAAGAATTAGTTTTTTCCTGGATGCGATATAACCTATGAACGCAAGGAAATACATAATAGAGTGAGCATCAGATAATTTGTGAAAGAACCCCCCCCCCACACACACACATAAAAACACATCCTAGAACATCAATGGCTTTATCCAAATCTCCCATTAACGTAAGGCTGATTTTCACATGATTTTCAGAATGGAATTATGAAAACTGTAGGGATATAGTTATGATCAGATCTGTTACCATTTTCATGTAACGTGACTCAATACAGGTATACGAAATGCCCCAATGTCAATCACTGCAACAATCTTCCTTTCGTGTTAAAGTTAGCAAGTTAGGTTTTTGTTTAATTCCAGCGTTCAGCCCTCTATTAGTTATTGCATAATGCCGTTGAGTCATCACCGGTTATAGTCGATGGAGTCGAAGTCGCAGTGGAGTGTATTTCTTTTTAGTGGTTAACAGCTTGGCCCCTTCCTTTACCTATTCTGTTCTCTGTTGGTTTCTACTGTATTTTGTCCATTACTCTCATGGTAATATTCTAATGGTGCAATATGGTCTAGTAGGCTGCATCTGTAATGGTTTTCTAAACCAGTATAGGATCTATCTGTATATCTTCCAGTGCTTCACTTTACAATTCGAAACCATGGTCAAATTGGACTATGGACCATTATTAGATACGTTCTATTAATAGACTGTATCTAATAGTCCACTGCTTCACCCTCCGTGCCTTCTATATAGAAACCACTATCAACGGATAGCCTTTATCAAGTAAGGGTTTTCTAATCATTCCATTCAAATTCTATGGGTAAAATCGTATAATGCAGTGAATTTTCAAGCTGGGTGTGCATTATTTACCCCAAACAGTTCACTTTAGTGCAGTATATAATATTGCTTTGTAGACTTTGAACCCATGTCACCACGCGATCAACGATGGGCGCGTCGTGTACGGTAGGTACCTATGCATTAAACATTTCTGAGGCTGAGAACTCCAGTACATTACGGGCTTTTATACAGCCCAAAAGTATCAGCATTTATCAAGAGCAAGGAAGTTTGGAAAACCTACCACGAAAATGGCTGCAGTTCTGTTGTGCAGGGAAAGTGAAGAAGACTGTGACTCGCTCTTGTCAACCTCGATACGCGATATAACATGCTTGTGATGGTATAAGCACTGTGCCGACAAAATGCTATTTCAACAGTCAACAATGTTCAATGTATGGCTGGAGTGGAAAATACATGACAGGCCGGCCATGTGTCATTCAGCAATCAGTAATGTATCGACTGATAAGATCATGTACCGTCCTTCATGGAAGTTCGCATGGAACAAACCGATTAAAAAACAAGGATCGAGGGCCTGACGGGCAGGAGTGGAATCGGCGCGTGACGATCTCCAATCTGATTCCTGTCAGCAACAACGTGACCACCGAAAATAATGGGATTGTGCTTGAAGCGGCCTAAAATTCTGCTAAATTGCCTGCCATGAAATTATGTCCCAACTGAACTGTGGCGCTCAAACGGCAAAACAAAACAAAAACAACAAAAAACAGATCTTACAACTTTTTATTGTCAATTTCGTCAAATCATTTCACAAACTAACAAACCAACCAAAAAGAGGTAGGCCTACCCTACCACAGTGCACAAAATTATGCCTATAGCATAATGCAAGATGCTGTTAAACGTCTAAAATTATGCAAGAAAGCATATGCCATCTCTGGCAACATAGCTCAGCAATCAGAGAAAAAAGATCTACCAGCCTGCAACCTACGCAGTACGGAATGGATTGGGTCTATCACACTAGACTGCCATATCCACGATCGCGCCAGCCATAATTGGACTTGAATCAACTTCATTGTAATTTTAAAGTAAGGGGATGGGGGGGGGGGGGATGGACGCAACTTTTATCACGGCCGGTGCCAAGTTAAAATAAAAGGGGGGGGGGGAGAGACTTTGTCATTTCCGTGCCACTTCCGGGTTTCATCAGCAATCAACCCCCCACCAAAAAGAAAGAAACAAAAAAACAAACAAACAAACAAACAAAAACAAAAACAAAAACAAAGCCAACCAAACAAAAAACTCCCTTACCCGCACTTATACCACTTCAAGGTTTCATCGGCTGACAAGAAAAAAACAAAAAACAAAAAACAAAAAACCAAGTGGTTAAAACCTATGTAGGCCAATACCCTATATGCATTATGCAAAAAAGTGGGGAACCAAGCCCCCCCCCCCTTGCGCCGACCTTGATTATATTTATTTGGATTGAAGGAGTACAGCTATACAAAGTGTATTAGAAGATATATACAATGTATAATACATGTGTACATCAGCGGAGAAATTCCGTCGAAAGTTTATAAAGTTGTTAAGTTTCGGTGTCGCGCATGACGTCACGTACGGGTGCCCTGGCCAACTCCCCCTCCCCCTTGTAAGAGCATTATCCTCTTTCACAGAGAACAATACGGACATTAAACTTGCTACACCGTGGGTGACCACATGACCATAACCATTGTTATATTTTGAATACAGAATTTATCCTGTAGTGATTGGTTTTAGAGCTTCTCGTACACTCAGCAAAAAAAGAAAGTAAACACTTTTTCAGTTAATATTTATTATAGGATATGCTAAAATTCAATGTGTCATTATACCATATCAAAAGATTATTCAATTGGCTATCTACCTGGTAGATTTATACAAAGGGACATTTTACGCATGAGTGAACACATTCGTTTTTGTCATCCTAGGCAGAAAAGTAAAAATTGCAGAATTGGACATATTGAAATTCATTTGCAAATGCCCTCTAAGATAGCAATGATAAGAAAAGACCAATTTAACACAATATGAGACATGAATGAAACAGCAGAAATAAGTTTCGCTTCCCTCGTTTCCCTTTACATCAAAACAAGTTTCAAGTTTCAAGTTTCAAAGTTTATTTCATTTTTCGACAAAACATATAAGTTGCACTTCTTTTGACAACAGAGAATAAGGTAAACAGAACATTATGTATCAAAAAGAATGTACAACAATTGAGAACCTTATAGTAATTATACATTGCAGTAAAAAAGAAACAGAAGTGATCGAAATGAAGTACATGTATAACTTTGCTTAAAGTGCGAAAAATGGAGAGACCCACTAAAGAGACAGAGCTTGTAGAATGTGGGCCCCTCTGGAATAATAACATCAATGGGAAGATTAATTGAAGCATCATAAATACAAAAGGAAGAAAAGAAAAAAGAAGAGGAAAAAGTCTGGAAGCCCACTGAGAATTAGATTCACAAATAAATACACTAACTCATGTAGACGTGAACAACATAGGACAAGACTAGACAACAAAACAACTGCTGGAGAAAAGGCTGTACAGGACAAAACGGGATGGACAAGACTAACAGACGCGAACAAACATGAAACAAGACTAGACAACAAAACAACTAATGAAGAAAAGGCTGTACGGGACAAAACGGAATGGACAAGACTAACAAACAGAAAACAAAATAGCAAACAAAAATGCACAACAGAGACAGCGATCTTCGACAGAAGCGTGTCAAGAGAAACAGATGATAGTTGTGGAGAAAAAAAATGATATTGTAACGCCTGAAAGGAGAAAAGCAAGGAAATGAAGGGACGTATGAACAGGAATAAGCACCGAACTTAGTTCGGTGGGAATAAGACAGAAATTCAAGTCTTTGACTCTTTTGGCGATAGCGTAGATGGCAGCAGACATTCAAAAGATTACAATTGATTCTTCATAGAGGAGAAAAAGTGAGTAAGTCAGTATAGTGAGAAAGAAGGCCAAATAGCTAGTTCAGTACTGTAGAGTGATACGACTGCAATAGAAAGGACTTCAGTCTCCTCTTAAAAGAATATATGGATAGGGCGTTTTTTATTTAATGATTCAAGGAATTCCAATAATTTGGGCCTATATAAATTAGTGTATTTTTAGCAAGGATCGTGCGTAAAAGGGGTAAATGAAATTCATTGGAACGCCAAGTGGGATATTCATGAAATGATTGGTTTTTTAGGAACATAGAATCAAAGATTGATGGAAGCAAATTGTTACAACACTTGTACATGAATTGGCCTAAATTATACAAAAACAGATCTTTAATTTTTAAAAGCTTGTTAGAGGCAAACAACGTGTTTGTATGAGAACGTACAGAGGAATGGCAGATAACGCGGAGGGCTTTCTTTTGCAAGAGGGACACTCTTTCAAGTAAATTCTGATGCGTGTTGCCCCAAACTAAAACTCCATAATTCAAATGAGGCAATATTAACGACGAATATAACATAAGTAATGTTTTATGTGGAATATGAAATCTCAATCTATTAATAACACCTATATTACGCGATATTATATTACAAACATTATGAACATGTGATTTCCAAGATAGTTTGTCGTCTACAATAACCCCCAAAAGCTTAATATTTGAAACTCTTTGTAGATGAGAATCATCTAAAATTATATTTGTGTTTAAACTATCAACAGTATTACTAAAAATCATATATTTCGTTTTTTGAGCATTAAGTGATAACTTATTAGCTCTGACCCAATTTGTCACTTTATTCAATTCAATGTTGATTTTGTGAACGAGAAAATCAATATTATGGGCAAAAAATACGTTGGTATCATCTGCAAAATGAATAAAAGAGAGATCATCAGATACACGACAAAAATCATTTATATAGATAATGAACAATAACGGCCCTAAAAGACTACCCTGTGGGACGCCACATTTAACTTCTCTGATAACTGTATCATAATTTTTAATTGTAACAAATTGTTTTCTATCGACTAAATAACTCTTGAACCACTCCAAGGCCTTCCTACGTACTCCATAATGCGATAATTCAATGTCATGATTGATGGTGTCGAAGGCCTTGGAGAAGTCCAAGAAAATACTAACTAAATGAGAATGATTATCAATGGCATGAAGTACTCTATCAACGAAATGTAAAAGAGCATGCGAAGTACTATGTTTCTCACGAAAACCAAACTGAGAGTTCGTAAAAACTTCATGTACCTTCAAAAAATTGATCATTCTCTTATAAATAAGTTTTTCTAAAACCTTAGACAGTGAGGACAATAATGAAATTGGGCGATAATTACTGACTACAAGTTTATCACCTTTCTTAAATATTGGTATCACTTTAGCAAATTTCATTTTATCCGGAAACACACCATTAAGGATTGACAAATTAAATATATGAACAAGTGGATCAGCAATCGAGGAAATTACCTATCTCATCATAACCAGAACTTCGTTTGTTCTCAAAAGAGGAAACTATATCAATAATTTCAAATCTATTAATTGGTGTAAAAAATATGGAATCAGAGTTGCGCTGGCCTACAAATTCAGTAAAATGAGTTTCTGTTGCAGCAATAGTTTGAGCATAATTTTCACCTATTCTTGAAAAATAGGATTAAAGATATTTGCAATATGAAGAGAATCATTAATCAATTAATTCATCATTCATTTTAATTTTATCAATGTCAGAGTTTTTACTCGGAATATTCATGGCCTGTTTTAAAACTTTCCAGGTATTTTTCATATCAAACCTATATCTGCAGAATTGCTTGAAGTAATATCTTTTCATTGTCAAAGTATTTTTGTATGATGTATATCTATTTTTCGATCGCTCAGTTTTTTCCAACTTATACAATAAAGACATGAAAGAGAGAGGGTTTAACAAAAAGAGAAACGCATTGCGGAAGGCATGGCCTGTCTTTCGTCGAACAAATGAATTCCCGATTATTAAAAAGAACAGTAAGAAATAAAGAGGCTGAGATTACACGGTGTGTTATTAGGCTGGTAGGAAAAGAAAGACCCGTGAACTATCATACCACCCTATATAAAGGGAGAGGGGAATGACTGCTTGAAATAAAAGAGTGGCAAGTGTTTTGAAGACACAAACATATTTTGGATGGAATCATAGATAATAGAATGACAGTTTGAAAATGTTTACGAAGAATACCCCTGACAGAAAAACAACCCCAAGGGCTTGACCTATCCAACAAGAAAGAGAGAGAGAGAGAGAGAGAGAGAGAGAGAAACGAAACAGTTGAATTACATGGTGACGCATAGTTATAATGACACCTTCAAAAAGAGTACCGAAATAAACTTATAGATACATATGAACAGAAGCCTTTGACCCGCCCTTCAACCGCTTGGAAAGCGGGATTGGGGTAGCGTCCAGGAGGACATTACACACATTAGCAAATAATCGAACTTTGTTTTAGAGATGACACGCTGTACTAGGTCAATACTTAAAGGACAAGTTCACCTTCATTAACATAAGGATTGAGAGAATGCAGCAATATTAGTAGAACAAATTAGTGAAAGTTTGAGGAAAACTGGACAATCGATGCAAAAGTTATGAATTTTTAAAACTTTTGTGTTGGAACCGCTGGATGAGGAGACTACTAAGGCTCGTGATGTCATATGAGTACAACAGTATAAAGTAAATGTAAAGAAAATTCAACATGTTTTCACTTTTTTCGCATAATAAAAGAGCACTTGACTTGCCTCTTTCTAAAGGCAATGGGAATAATATTACCCATAACATATGTCAGTAACGAGTCAAGGGAATGTGATCTTTTTTTCAAAATATGAAGTTTTGTGAAATTCTCTTTATATTTTCCTTTATTGTTGTACGTATGTGACATCATACACTGCAGTAGTCTCTTCATCCAGCGGTGACTGCAAAAAATCTTCAAAAATTCATAACTTTTGAACGGATTGTCCGATTTTCCTCAAACTTTTAATGATGTGTTTTACTAATATTGCTACATTCTCCAAATCCTTATGTTAATGAAGGTGAACTTGTCCTTTAACAATACAAATCGAGAGTAGACATTTGATATACAGAGAAGAGAACATTGTATTCATGTGGTTCAGTGAAACATTGGGTTTTAAAATGCAGATCACGGTCATCGATCGTATCTTAGAATTGAAAATAAGGAGAAAACAGGGGTACGTGTAATTCAATAAACGATTTTGGCGATGTACCCAGAGTCGTGCATGTTCAGTTAACAGAAGTTCACGAGAGTTGCCCTTAGCAACAGCAACAATAACACACACAAAAAAGAAACCAGCAACAAAGACTATCGATTTAAGAACCGAGAGAATCAAAAGGCTGAATGGCTGAAAAAATCAGAATGGCTGGTGACACATGACACCTTCAAAAAAGACATCAAGATAAATTGATAAATACATGTAAACAGATGCTTTTGTCTGTCCTTAAAAAGCTTTGAAAGGAGGTGGGGGTAGCGTCCTGAAGGACGTTTAAAACACATCACACACATTACATAGGCAAATTATCAGACAATGTTTAGAAGCGACAAGCCGTATACGTGGTCAATGCTTAACAATGCAAATCTAGTGTACGCATTTCATAAACAGAGAAAAAAAACCCTAGAATTCATTGTGGTTCAATAAAACATCTGGGCCCCGTTTTATCAAAAGATAAAATCGATTTTAAATTTCCTTACCACACAGGCTGCCATAGACTTACAGTTGAAATCAACTATACATGTATAACCAATTTTAACTCTTCATAAAACAGGGCCCTGGTCATTTAAATAAAGATCGCGGTCGGCCACCGTGTCAAGAATTGGAAATAAAAGAGAATAGTGGTATGTGTAAATACAATAGACCCCTTAGCAATGTAACAAGATTCATGCATGTTCTGTTCACAGAGGTTCACAGGAGTTGCCCGTATACAAAAGAAAAAGAGACATAGTGGGGAAACTGAAGTTGGAACATAAGCATTTTCCATCAATTCAAACTTTAAATGACATAGGGAGTAAGCCATAAAGGTGATAAAATCGACAGAATTTCTTCATTTTACATTTTAATTAAGGAATTTAAGAATGCACAAGACAAATTCAAGATCCAAATATTATTTCAAATTTTCTTAATTTGGAATAACGGTTCAAATTTAACTTTCTTTGTTACCATAATTTTTCTCTTATGTCTTTTGACTGCCGATTTGACAGAAGATTTTTCATTTTCCTCCATTAATTTTTTTTTGTCTTTCTTTATCTTTGGAGGGTTACAGAGACATTATTGAGATCATAGGTTGATTTTTGCAAATTAATTTGCATTTCTTTTGTATTAAATTTGTCTTTTGTTTTCATTATTATACGGAAGAGCAAATACGCTTGAATAACAACTTGTCCATTTTGCAATTTTTACTTTTGTGTCTTCGAAGAGAAAAACGAATGTGTTCACTGCGTAAAGTTAACATTTTCATTGACCTACAAGGTTGATAGCTAATTAAATTATCTTTACCATGGTATATAAAACATGATTTTTAGCCAGATAGTCTATGAGAAAGATAAATTTGAAAAAGTGTTCACTTTTTTTTTTTGCTGAGTGTATTTTCAACTATGTCAGAATGTTAATCAAGAAACTCTCAAGGCAGAGTATTTTTTTTGTGTGTGTGTACTGCTTGTGAAAAGTCACAAAGGATTTCTGACATCGCGCACTGCTTTCTTACCGTGACTCTGTGGAATGTAACAATTTCAAACAATTATGACATCGCAAAGCAATTCTGACATCGTACGCTACTTTGTTCGGTCAGTGCAGGATCCCTCCACAACATCGCATCAACCACACGACTTCTCGTCTCGCATTTCCCCTTCTTTTGTTTGAATTTTTGATCCAAAATACAAGCAAATATGTACTGCCAGCATGACTAGGGGCGGATCCAGGAATTCCGTGAAGGGGAAGCGCCATTGCGAAATTAAAGGGGGACGCACGCACCCCATTTTTCTTTTTATTTCTTTTGTTTTAGCCAAAAATAAAGAGGGGGAGCGCGCCCGGTGCGCCCCCTCTGGATCCGCCACTGACTGCCTACAATGGCCTATGTATTATAGTGTCGAGTTTCCTGTTTTATAGCCCTCGGGAACTCTAGAATTTCTGTCCACCCTGTGGGGCGCAGAACCTCAGTGAATAGTACTATTTTGGAGACCCTCTGCCCATATGCAGTTTTAACCAGAAACTCTCGAGGCAAATTATATTATACTACTACATGTGTCATAATCGACATAATACATCAATGAGATTGAACATAGTGGAAAAAAAAAGACAAGACCATAATCATTACTGCTGTTACAACGACGGCAGAATCTACTCAGCTCGTCACTATTCATGAGTAAGACAGGCATGCTTTCAAGTATGTATCCAGCTAACTTTATTTAGGCCTACTCCTTGTTGAAGTCCAATTTGACATTGACATCATTCAGCGCCGCTTCAACCATCTCCTTTGGAATCTGCGGGAAGAAACGTGCATAGGCAGCAATGACGTCGTCTGGAGATTTCAGGTATGTCTTTATCACATTTCCCTCGTCATCTTCTCGGAGCAAAGTGGTGTCTTTGATGGACAATAAGCGACAGTTGGGGAATGCTGTAGACCGTGGGCTCGACAAAAAGGGTGGGGAGGGGAGAACTTGGGTGTAGATTTTATTCATAGGCTCTTTAAAGAATGATAGGTCAACTGCTGTACAGTGGTGAATGATAATATAAGGGTACCAGCCATCAACAACGAAGTCTGGGAACCGTGCCGCGCCTGCCGGATCACTGTCAACATCATGCAAACGTCTTATGATGTCACAATCCACCACAAATTTGTACCTCAAATACGAGTGGTGGTATTCCGGCGAGGTCTTCTTAAAATCGAGCGCAATTGGAATTAAAGTCGGGTAGCCACCAGTGCCTACATCCACAATATGCCTGCTGCCCTGGCAGGTTAGGTTTTCAACTACAGGAATAACGTGGTTGTTTTCCCAGCCAATGTCACTCGCTACCAAGACCACTTTAAAGCCCAAAGCATGAAGAATCAAATAACAACCCACGTTGTTTTCGTAGCAGCATCCACCAACTTTGGTAAAGATGGTTCGCTTAATATCATCAATCGTTGGGACGTGGCGTTGCTCGTGGGGTGTGGCAATACTCGTGATCGTCTGGAATGGAATGTGCTGATGCCATAAAGACACGATCTCTTGCAGAAGACCCGTTGGGTCATCTTTCATTTTTCTTTCTGGTGTATCCACCTCCAAGACATCTCGTAGGAAAGTGTAAGCTTCCTGTGATGTTAATTCCTCTCTCATCATTTTCGAAGAACTCGTTTTTTCCTGGATGCGATATAACCTATGAACGCAAGGAAATACATAATTGAGTGAGCATCAGATAGTTTGTGAAAGAACCCCCCACAAAAAAAAAAACACACCCTAAAACATCGATGGCTTTATTCAAAGCTCCCATTAACGTAAGGCTGATTTTCACATGATTTTCAGAATGGAATTATGAAAACTGTAGGGATATAGTTATGATCAGATCTGTTACCATTTTCATGTAACGTGACTCAATACAGGTATACGAAATGCCCCAATGTCAATCACTGCAACAATCTTCCTTTCGTGTTAAAGTTAGCAAGTTAGGTTTTTGTTTAATTCCAGCGTTCAGCCCTCTATTAGTTATTGCATAATGCCGTTGAGTCATCACCGGTTATAGTCGATGGAGTCGAAGTCGTAGTGGAGTGTATTTCTTTTTAATGGTTAACAGCTTGGCCCCTTCCTTTAATTATTGTTCTCTGTTGGTTTCTACTGTATTTTGTCCATTACTCTCGTGGTAATATTCTAATGGTGCAATATGGTCCAGTAGGCTGCATCTGTGATGGTTTTCTAAACCAGTATAGGCTCTATATGTATATCTTCCAGTGCTTCACTTTACAATTCGAAACCATGGTCAAATTGGACTATGGACCATTATTAGATACATGCACGTCGATATCTAATAGTCCACTTTATATAGCTGCTTCACCCTCCGTGCCTTCTATATAGAAACCACTATCAACGGATAGCCTTTATCAAGTAAGGGTTTTCTAATCATTCTATTCAAATTCTATGGGTAAAATCATAATACAGTGAATTTTCAAGCTGGGTGTGCATTTTACCCCAAACAGTTCACTTTACTGCAGTATAATATTGCTGTGTAGACTTTGAACCCATTGTACTATAATCTCACCACGCGATCAACGATGGGCACGTGTACGGTAGGTACCTATGCATTAAACATTTCTGAGGCTGAAAACTCCAGTACATTACGGGCTTTTATACAGCCCAAAAGTATCAGCATTTATCAAGAGCAAGGAAGTTTGAAAAACCTACCACAAAAATGGCTGCAGTTCTGTTGTGCAGGGAAAGTGAAAGAAGACTGTGACTCGCTCTTGTCAACCTCGATACGCGATATAACATGCTTGTGATGGTATCTAAGCAGGTGCCGACAAAATGCTACTTCAACAATCAACAATGTTCAATGTATGGCTGGAGTGGAAAATACATGACAGGCCGGATGTGTCATTAATCAGTAATGTATCGACTGATATGTACCGTCCTTCATGGAAGTGTGCATGGAACAAACCGATTAAAAAAGAAAAGGATCGAGGGCCTGACGGGCAGGAGTGGAATCGGCGCGTGATGATCTCCAATCTGATTCCTGTCAGCAACAACGTGACCACCGAAAATAATGGGATTGTGCTTGAAGCGGCCTAAAATTCTGCTAAATTGCCTGCCATGAAATTATGTCCCAACTGAACTGTGGCGCTCAAACGGCCAAAAAAAACAAAACAAAAACAAAAAAAAAAAAAAAAACAGATCTTACAACTTTTTATTGTCAATTTCGTCAAATCATTTCACAAACTAACAAACCAACCAAAAA
The DNA here is from genome assembly GCF_964275005.1 of Diadema setosum. Lineage (NCBI taxonomy): Eukaryota > Metazoa > Echinodermata > Echinoidea > Diadematoida > Diadematidae > Diadema > Diadema setosum. The sequence goes on along the minus strand of NC_092704.1, from coordinate 5,427,836 downwards.
GAAGTAGGCTTACCCTACCACAGTGCACAAAATTATGCCTATAGCATAATGCAAGATGCTGTTAAACGTCTAAAATTATGCAAGAAAGCATATGCCATCTCTGGCAACATAGCTCAGCAATCAGAGAAAAAAGATCTACCAGCCTGCAACCTACGCAGTACGGACTGGATTGGGTCTATCACACTAGACTGCCATATCCACGATCGCGCCAGCCATAATTGGACTTGAATCAACTTCATTGTAATTTTAAAGTAAGGGGATGGGGGGGGGGGGGATGGACGCAACTTTTATCACTGCCGGTGCCAAGTTAAAATAAAAGGGGGGTTGGAGAGACTTTGTCATTTCCGTGCCACTTCAGGGTTTCATCAGCAATCAACCCCCACCAAAAAGAAAGAAACAAACAAAAAAACAAACAAACAAAAACAAAAACAAAAACAAAGCCAACCAAACAAAAAACTCCCTTACCCGCACTTATACCACTTCAAGGTTTCATCGGCTGACAAGAAAAAAACAAAAAACAAAAAACAAAAAACCAAGTGGTTAAAACCTATGTAGGCCAATACCCTATATGCATTTGCAAAAAAGTGGGGAACCAAGCCCCCCCCCCCCCCCCCGTTGCGCCGACCTTGATTATATTTATTTGGATTGAAGGAGTCCAGCTATACAAAGTGTATTAGAAGATATATATAATACACGTGTACATCAGCGGAGAAATTCCGTCGAAAGTTTATAAAGTTGTTAAGTTTCGGTGTCACGCATGACGTCACGTACGGGTGCCCTGGCCAACTCCCCCTCCCCCTTGTAAGAGCATTATCCTCTTTCACAGAGAACAATACGGACATTAAACTTGCTACACCGTGGGTGACCACATGACCATAACCATTGTTATATTTTGAATACAGAATTTATCCTGTAGTGATTGGTTTTAGAGCTTCTCGTACACTCAGCAAAAAAAAGAAAGTAAACACTTTTTCAGTTAATATTTGTCATAGGATATAATAAAAATCAATGTGTCATATACCATATCAAAGATTATTCAATTGGCTATCTACCTGGTAGATTTATACAAAGGGACATTTTACGCATGAGTGAACACATTCGTTTTTGTCATCCTAGGCAGAAAAGTAAAAATTGCAGAATTGGACATATCGAAATTCATTTGCAAATACCCTCCAAGATAGCAATGATAAGAAATGACCAATTTAACGCAATATGAGACATGAATGAAACACTAGAAATAAGTTTCCGTTCCCTTGTTTCCCTTTGTATATCAAAACAAAAACATAGTGGGGAAACTGAAGGTGGAACATAAGCATTTTCCATCAATTCAAACTTTAAATGACACAGGGAGTAAGCCGTAAAAGTGATAAAATCGACAGAATTTCTTCATTTTACATTTTAATTAAGGAATTTAAGAATGCACGAGACAAATTCAAGATCCAAATATTATTTCAAATTTTCTTAATTTGGAATAACGGTTCAAATTTAACTTTCTTTGTTACCATAATTTTTCTCTTATGTCTTTTGACTGCGGATTTGACAGAAGATTCTTCATTTTCCTCCATTATTTTTTTTGTTGTTGTCTTTCTTTATCTTTGTAGGGTCACAGGGACATTATTGAGATCATAGGTTGATTTTGCAAATTAATTTGCATTTCTTTTGTGTAAAATTTGTCTTTTGTTTTCATTATTATACGGAAGAGCAAATACGCTTGAATAACAACTTGTCCATTTTGCAATTTTTACTTTTGTGTCTTGGAAGAGAAAAACGAATGTGTTCACTGCGTAAAGTTAACATTTTCATTGACCTACTAGGTTGATAGCAAATTAAATTACCTTTAACATGGTATATAAAACACGATTTTTAGCCAGATAGTTTTATAGGCCTCGGGAACTCTAGAATTTCTGTCCATCCTGTGGGGCGCAGAACCTCAGTGAATAGTACTATTTTGGAGACCCTCTGCCCATATGCAGTTTTAACCAGAAACTCTCGAGGCAAATTATATTTGTATACTACTACATGTGTCATAATCGACATAATACATCAATGAGATTGAACATAGTAGAAAAATAAAGACAAGACCATAATCATTACTTCTGTTACAACGATGGCAGAATCTACTCAGCTCGTCACTATTCATGAGTAAGACAGGCATGCTTTCACGTATACGTATCCAGCTAACTTTATTTAGGCCTACTCCTTGTTGAAGTCCACTTTGACATTGACATCATTCAGCTCCGCTTCAACCATCTCCTTTGGAATCTGCGGGAAGAAACGTGCATAGGCAGCAATGACGTCGTCTGGAGATTTCAGGTATGTCTTTATTACATTTCCCTCGTCATCTTCTCGGAGCAAAGTGGTGTCTTTGATGGACAATAAGCGACAGTTGGGGAATGCTGTAGACCGTTGTCTCGACAAAAAGGGTGGGGAGGGGAGAACTTGGGTGTAGATTTTATTCATAGGCTCTTTAAAGAATGATAGGTCAACTGGTGTACTGTGGTGAATGATAATATAAGGGTACCAGCCATCAACAACGAAGTCTGGGAACCGTGCCGCGCCTGCCGGATCACTGTCAACATCATGCAAACGTCTTATGATGTCACAATCCACCACAAATTTGTACCTCAAATACGAGTGGTGGTATTCCGGCGAGGTCTTCTTAAAATCGAGCGCAATCGGAATTAAAGTCGGGTAGCCACCAGTGCCTACATCCACAATATGCCTGCTGCCCTGGCAGGTTAGGTTTTCAACTATTGGAATAACGTGGTTGTTTTCCCAGCCAATGCCACTCGCTACCAAGAGCACGTTAAAGCCCAAAGCATGAAGAATCAAATAACAACCCACGTTGTTTTCGTAGCAGCATCCACCAACTTTGGTAAAGATGCTTCGCTTAATATCATCAATCGTTGGGACGTGGCGTTGCTCGTGAGGTGTGGCAATACTCGTGATCGTCTGGAATGGAATGTGCTGATGCCGCGAAGACACGGTCTCTTGCAGAAGACCTGTTGGGTCATCTTTCATTTTTCTTTCTGGTGTATCCACCTCCAAGACATCTCGTAGGAAAGCGTAAGCTTCCTGTGATGTTAATTCATCTTTCATCTTCTTCAAAGAATTCTCCTTTCCTGCCTGATGCGATATAACCTATGAAGGCAATTAAAGAAATACATCATAACTGAGTAAGCGTCAGATTTGTGAAAAGACATCCTAAAACATCAATGGATATATCCAAAGCTCCTATCAACGTAGAATGTGACTAATTTTCAAATGATTTTCACAATGGAATTATGAAAACGAGGGATACATGGACAGATCTGTTACCATTTTCCCGTAACGTGACTCAATAGAGACATAACACTAAATGTGCCAATGTCAATCATTGCAACTATGTTCATTCGGTTCTTTCCTGTTCAAGTTAGCAAGTCGGGGTTTCATTCATTTCCAGAAAAATGCTGATCCAATACAAAAAAAAAAAAACAAACAAACCCCAAAACAACAACAACAACAACAAACAAAAACAGCTCTCTCCTTTTTTGGTGTCACTTCCTGGTGGTCGCGAAGACTTTTTTTTTTTTTTTTTTTTTACTGTACTGTCAAATCTATCTATACGGACCACCCAAAGGAAAAGAAAACGGTGACCGTTATGGGCCGGTGACCGCTATAGACAGGAGGTCGCTAAAACAGGTTTTTACTGTCAATGAAAATGGTAATGGTTCATGCGTAGTTTTGATATAGAATTTATTTTCCATCTATATACACAATATCGGTGAAATGAATGGTTTGCACATTTCTCGGCTTCACGTTTGAACATTTCTCATTGATGCAATTTAGAGAGTTTCATCACATTTCCCGGCAAGACGTTTGCACATAAATATCCTCGCGAGACGTTTCAACATTTTCCAGCGTTTGCATATTTCCCGGCTCTATTATAGCCCTACTCCTATGCAGCATGGGCGTAAATCCCGGGGGGGATGGGGGGGATATATCCCCCCCTGAAATGGAGGAGGGGGGGATGGCCTGTACAATCATCCCCCCCTGAATTTTGAGGGAAAAAATGGAGGAAGCAGAAATGTGATTGTAACAATTTTGACATAATTATTGCATGACGTTTGTACGCCGACCTTCAGACAGGTAACATAGCTGAACAGTATTCTATCTTGTAGGAAAATGTATACATAATTTTTTCAAGCGCTCGCTCGCTTCGCTCGCTCGCGAAGAAAGTAACATCGACCTACAGTCACTGGTCACTGTAAGGTATGGCTCAGACGTTGACAACGTCAAATAGTATAGGCCTACATGTAAACATGCTATGACGCGAGTAACTGGGGACCTTCTGCAAAATATGTACGAAAACAAACAAACAAACAAACAAACAAACAATAACAAAAACTATATCGTCATAATTGAATCCCCTCCATTTCCTGAATCATTCCTGAGAAACGACAGTGACTGATTACTCAGTCAGGATACATCTATGGGCATTCCCAGGGAAGATCAGGGGCGTCAAATCTATTTCGGGGGGGGGGGGGGGGCAAAGGGGCACTTGCCCCGCCCCTTTGGAAGTGTTTAGGCAGACAAATCATTTATCCCCCAAGCAATTCCCGAGATGAGGACAAATCTCGAACTTTCTTAATGGAAAATTGTCCAAATATCCCCAGAACTATGCACCAGATCATTGTATTGCAATCATAAGCATGCAAAAGCTCCGCTATACAGGATCCCTTTCGATAAACTTTGTACACTTTTGACATTGACGTATATATGCCTAATTCATCAAAGAGTGTGCAGCAGATCTTTCACTTAACAAAAGCACCCTCATATGCAGAGGCGTCGATCGGGGGGGGGGATGGTTCTCCATAAAAGTGGGACAAACAAAAGCGAAAAATATAGCTACAAATGGCAGTTTTTGGAGTGTAAAATATCAAAATTTTAAAGCTCGCTCGCTCCGTTCGCTCGCATTCAACCATAATGCCATACACAATTCTCCTGATGTTGCTGCCAGTGACTGACAGCAGTTTTCGGCCGGTGCGCCCCCCTCAATTTCCAAAGTGAAAAATATAGCTACGAACGGCAGTTTTGGGACTGTAAAATGTGAAAATTTTGAAGCTCGCTCGCATTCAATCATTATGCCATTCTCCTGATGTTGCTGCCAGTGATTGACAGCAGTTGCGCCCGGTGCGCCCCCCCCCCTTAATTTCCAAAGCGAAAAATATAGCTACGAACGGTAGTTTTGGGACTGTAAAATGTGAAAATTTTGAAGCTCGCTCGCTTCGCTCGCTCGCATTTAAAGGTCCAATTTACCTTTGGGAGCAGTGATTTCAAAAATGTTCAAGATATCACATTTAATGCATATGTGTAGGTCTGTTGTATCATAAAACATCCTACCATATGAAATATTTGCCATAAAACCTAAAATATAAGGAGATATCAGGATTTTTCTCAATAAACCGTAACTGTATACGGTTTAGTCTGGAAACATTTTTATTATAACTATTGTTCACATTTTGTGTATTTAACAACACTTAACATCCATTATACGGATTCAAATTTTGACAGTGGTTGTTTCTATCCCTAACTCACATTTTAGAACTATTTTAAAGCACTAATGCTTTCATCTGCAAATGGTAAATTATGCCTTTAATCATTATGCCATTCACCTGATGTTGCTGCCAGTAATTGCCAGCAGTTTTCGTCCGGTGCGCTCCCCTTTATTTCCAAAGTGAAATAATACAGCCACAAACGGCAGTCTTTGGACTGTAAAATGTCAAAATTTTCAAGCTCGCTCGCTCCGCTCGCTTGCATTTAACCGCTATGCCATTCTCCTGATGTTGCTGCCAGTGATTACCAGCAGTTGCGCCCGGTGCGGCTCCCCTTAATTTTCAAAGCGAAAAAGTATAGCTACAAACGGCAGTTTTTAGACTCTAAAATGTCAGAAATTTCAAGCTCGCTCGCTCCGCTCGCTCGCATTTAATCGTTATGCCATTCTCCTGATGTTGCTGCCAGTGATTGACAGCAGTTGCGCCCGGTGCGATCCCCCTTAATTTCCAAAGCGAAAAATATAACTACGAACGGTAGTTTTTGGACTGTAAAATGTGAAAATTTTGAAGCTCCAGCAGTTTTCGTCCGGTGCGCTCCCCTTTATTTCCAAAGTGAAATAATACAGCCACAAACGGCAGTCTTTGGACTGTAAAATGTCAAAATTTTCAAGCTCGCTCGCTCCGCTCGCTTGCATTTAACCGCTATGCCATTCTCCTGATGTTGCTGCCAGTGATTACCAGCAGTTGCGCCCGGTGCGGCTCCCCTTAATTTTCAAAGCGAAAAAGTATAGCTACAAACGGCAGTTTTTAGACTCTAAAATGTCAGAAATTTCAAGCTCGCTCGCTCCGCTCGCTCGCATTTAATCGTTATGCCATTCTCCTGATGTTGCTGCCAGTGACTGACAGCAGTTGCGCCCGGTGCGATCCCCCTTAATTTCCAAAGCGAAAAATATAACTACGAACGGTAGTTTTTGGACTGTAAAATGTGAAAATTTTGAAGCTCGCTCGCTTCGCTCGCTCGCATTTAATCATGCTGCCATTCTCCTGATGTTGTTGCCAGTAATTGCCAGCAGTTTTCGCCCGATGCGCCCCCTTTATTTCCCAAGCGAAAAAATACAGCCACAAAGGACAGTTTGGGGGACTGTAAAATATCGAAATTTTCAAGCTCGCTCGCTTCGCTCGCTCGCATTTATTCGTTATGCTATTCTCTGATGTTGCTGCCAGTAATTGCCGGCAATTTTGCCCGGTGTGTCTCCCTTAATTTCCAAAGCGAAAAAATACAGCCACAAACGGCAGTCTTTGGACTGTAAAATGTCAAAACTTTCAAGCTCGCTCGCTCCGCTCGCTCGCATTTGACCGCTATGCCATTCTCCTGATGTTGCTGCCAGTGATTGACAGCAGTTGCGCCCGGCGCGGCCCCCTTAATTTCCAAAGCGAAAAAGTATAGCGACAAACGGCAGTTTTTAGACTGTAGAATGTCAAAATTTTCAAGCTCGCTCGCATTTAATCGCTATCAAATAGCGGCCATTCTCCTGATGTTGCTGCCAGTGATTGACAGCAGTTGCACCCGGTGTGCCCCCCTTAATTTCCAAAGCGAAAATATAGCTACAAACGGCAGTTTTTGGACTGTAAAATGTCAAAATTTTCAATGCAAAAAGATTTATACCCCCCCCCCCCGTTTGCTTCGCTCCCTCACATAACCGCTCCTCCGATAGGTCAAATCCTGTCTACGCCGGTGATAGGCCCCATTATTTAGTAGGCCTTCACAGTGATGTCGCACAGGCGGAGCAAGAGCTGAAATACCACGATTTAGTCTTTCAATAATATATTGTGAATATTTCATTTTCTTATTTTTCTTTTAAGAAAAGAAAATAAAATTATCACCAAAAGTGTGCACCAGATCGCTGAATTTCAGGTCTGAAAATGCAAAATCTTCCTCGTGTGGGAGAGGGATACCCCCCCCCCTACACACCCTCCCCCCGTTCGGTCGCTCCGCTCCCTCTCACAGATATTTAGAAAAAAAAAACAAAAAAAAATGTCTTCATACTTTTAAGGTCTGATTCTCCGCCGAAAGTCATCTGACAAGCAAAAAAAAAAAAGCAACAAGAACAAAAAGTCTTCATATTTTTGCTGCCACTTTCCTCCCACTTTATATTTCATGCAAAAGAGTGGGACATCCGGTCCCTGTAAAGTGTGTGTGTGTGTGGGGGGGGGGGGCACCAAGCTTCTTCCCCCCCCCCCCCCGGGTCCGGTTATGGGCTTGTAATCGTGGTGATGGTGACCATCCCCCCCACTCCTCAGTACGGATTTACGCCGTTGCTATGCAGGCGAGCTATATTTTTTCACTCCAACTATACCGGACAGGACGTTTAACCGAGAATTCCATGCAACACCGTACAGAGACAGAATTTGACATCCGGTCCTTTTTTTTTTTTTTTTTTTTTTTTAAAACAGCTATATCGATAGTGAGAATTTTAGAATGTTTTACACACTTTGTTGACGTCCGTGTATTTTCGGGGTTAATATGTTATAGGCTATGTAAGTTTCTGTATGGGTGTGGGTGCTTGTGTGTAGCATGTGTGAGCATGGGTGTGTGTGTGTGTGTGTGTGTGTGTTAACTATAAAGCGTCATATGCAAGTAAGCCCCGGCCACACAAGTTTCAGTACACTAGAACATTAAAGCACGAAACATAACAAGAAAAAAAAAATAACGAAAAATATCTCTATACGACCATGTTGAGTTTCGATAAACGACTACCACTAGTAGTCAGACACACAGACACATGTACTAGCACGCACACACACACACACACACACACACAATGATCTCAGACGGTCCGATTTGTCTTATCGTTCTTTGTCCATTTGACGTAAAGTTAATTTGCCTTTTTGGCCGCCCATAATTATCATCCAACGTCGGTTCCGCAACTAAACAAGGTACACTGTGCAATAAACATGCCTATAGCGCCATTGGCACTGTGAATTCCCCGTATTTTAACAAAGACCCCGTTTACAGTGCGAGGCTCGGCCGCGGCCGAGCCGCGGCCGAGCCCAGCCCCGCTTCAGTGTAAACGCGCAAAAGGCCAAATGCGAGGCCAAAATTGGCCTCGCATTTGGCCTCGCTCTGGAGGTGGTCTCGGCCGCGGCCGAGCCGCGGCCGAGCCCTGCCTCTTCTTGGTGTAAACGCAAACTGGGCCAAATGCGCGGCCAATTGCGCGGCCAATTTTAGTCTGACTTCCAAACCCTCTGCCTGTATCTTTCGCTATTCAGGATATTAACCCCCTCAACGTCGAAAACTAGTATAGTTTAAGGTGGTTTTGTCCTGCAAAGAATTTTTTTTTTCCTTCGGCAAAGGCCTTTGCCCGAACGGCGACTTCGTCGCCACGGAATTCATTCGGCAAAGGGTCTGAAAACCAGACAATACCAAATTGCGTTTGTTTACAAGCAGAGTGCCACTACGACAAAATATTGAAAGGTTTGAATCAAAAGCGCGGCCGAGCCCAGCAGTGTAAACGGACAAAATTGCGAGGCTCGGCCGCGCAATTGAGGCCGGACTCGGCCGCGGCCGAGCCGCGGCCGAGCCCGGCCCCGCACTGTAAACGGGGTCTAAGAAAGTTTCTTTGTGACTCGAGGTTGGCTACGAGCCGCGGCCGAGCCCGGCCCCGCACTGTAAACGGAGTCTAAGAAAGTTTCTTTGTGACTCGAGGTTGGCTACAATCCTTTCTCAGGCAGAGGGCGCCCTTCTTGGCGCCAGTCAAAAATCGAAATATTTTGGTTTGGGCTACATGACAGTGTGCCAAGTTTTGGCTACATGACAGTGTGCCAAATTTCGTGCTTTTGGAAGAATTTGAACCAAAAAGTCCCTTGGGGATTCTTCTATTACAGAGTTTGTTCACGTTAACAAGCTCACGAATGCTCTGCATCTTGCAAGCTTCCTTGGCATGAGATAAAAATATGTGAAGTAGCACCATATGGATAAAGGAGGACTTGGCAATGATATTTAATCTATCAGTTTTGTAGTGAAATAGATTACCATCGTATTTTAAGGAAGGGTGGAACTATTCAATGAATTCACTCAAAACCCTATTAACTCATAAATAAAAGTAGGATAGGCATGTTTTCGTGAATACAATTTCATTCATTCTTTGAAGTCCAAGTTGATATTGACGTCATTTAGCGCCGCTGCAACCACCTCCTCTGGCATCTGCGGGAAGAAGCGTGCATCAAGAACTTCTTTTTGAGACTTGAGATAGGTTTTTATCACTTTTCCTTCATTATTCTCTTGGAGCAAGGTGGTGTCTTTGATGGCCAAGAAACGACCGTTGGGGAATGCTGTAGACCGGGGGCTCGTCAAAAAGGGTGAGGAGGGATAAACTTGGGTGTAGACTTTATTCATTGGCTCTTTAAAAACAGAAAGTTCAACTGGCGTTCTGTGGTGAATGACGATAAAAGGGTACCAGCCATCCACAACTAAGTCTCGGCACCGTGCAACGCCTGCCGGATCAGTGTCAGCCTTGTGCAAGCGAGCTATGATGTCCCCATCCAAATTCGCAGTGATCGGATGTGAGGTTACGAGTCCTGCGTTTTCGCGACTAGTCTTCATTCCATGCGTTTTATTCACTCAGTAATCACAGTCGAAAGAACACGAAAATAATTTCAGTCTCGGGTCTTTTGATTCGGCAATCGCTACTGGCTGATTTCGCCTACAGTAGAACATGTGGATCCTTCAAAGACAATGATTATCTGGTTGCTAAATAATGTTAAAACTTCTGTGTAAATACAACGGATGTAACAAATAGATAAGTAGGTATACAGTAGGCGGATTGTTGTGTATTTAAAGACAAGAACTCTATCCACAGTCATGTTTGTCGTCCAACACGCAGCTAACCTACCCGTTAACGACCATAGAACCCACACTACAGAGAGTGCATGCACGATGCTTGGATTCCTCCTGTTAGCACTGCTCCCCAGGGGCCTGCTACGATAGTGTAGATATACGAGCTGAAATTTTCGCGTACAGATATTTTCGCGAATTGCTGCTTGGCGCACATTTTCGCGTGTTGTTAATTTCGCGGTTGCAAGGGTCTAACTGAACTTACTTATTCGCGCATTGTCATTTTCGCGATTCAAAGGCGATTCGCGAAATTCGCGAAAATAAAACCACCGTGAAAATTTCAGTTCGTACAGTAATATGGTTACATCTACCTGATGGATCGAGGCAACCGAGTCACTGTAGCGTGAGTCGAATCCAAAACATTTTTATTTACAAATCCTCGATCTTACAGTCCTACCATGGCGCTCCTCAATGGAACCGACAAGACACAATGGATTTCTGTTTTTCTTGAAAGTTCACTATTCTTCCGTCACATTTTTTATTTGTGATTCGTTTCCAACTATATCAGAATTTATCGTCCATATCATGGTAGGCTTATGGTACTTTAACTTATGTGTATTTAGATTTTTATCTAATGCATGTCAGGTGTAAAGGAAACAAATGCGAAATTGCATGAAAAGAATCTAAGAGAGGTCTCCTCAAGAAAGAAAAAGAAAAACATTACCAATGGAAATTTCAACGCATCCCAACAATGCCTATCATTATGTGTACATACGTCGATTGAGTTAACTTCCCTAAATTAATATCCAAAAAAAAAAAAGAAAAAATGAAATTAAAACAAAATTCACATGTTGTCAGTTATGCACGATTAGAGAACCCCAGATTGTAAATTGTTGCAAAATGACATTTGTGTCTAGAACTGGACATGTAGTAATTAGACCTATACTGTTGTGTTCACCAGGTCCAATGCAGCAATCAGAGAGAAAGGTCCACCCGTCTAACACCAACTATATATACATACAAATGGGCCTCATGGATGCTGCAAATGCTGGCTTTATCCAGCCATCTTGTCAGATGGAAAATGTAAAATGTAAAATGTAAACTAACACACACACACACACACACACACACACACACACACACACACACATAGAAAAACCTGCGACTGTTTTGCGTCTCCCACGGCCAAACTGCCAAATTCACGGGGGTTCACGATAGTGCCAGCCATACATTTCACATCTGAGTCCACTGGCAAGATATTCGCCTGTAAGATTTAAGCGAAATGTGTAAGTATTAAGCAAAACACTTTGTAGCCATATTTCACATCTGAAATTCAGGGAAATTTTTACTGGATAGATCAAGGCATGGTCATATTACCACTCAAGGAAAATTTTTATTGTCATTTTTTTCAAATTTTGACAATCCACATGGATCACAATAATCATTGAATACGGGTAAGAAACACAATTTACTATGCAATCTCTGATCTCCTTGTTCAGTAGTTGTGAGATACCCTCCTTACAAACATCTTATATCACTCTCATACCGTATTTTATGTTAATTACAGTGACACCAAATTTATACACAGGCTGCCTACATGAGCTTAGGTCAACTTTAGTAGCCAGTATCGGCAAACAATAAATGGAATTCAGGGAGCGTAACGATGTGACAACTGCAGAGATTTGATTTACTCAGTGTAGGTCTGTTTGATCACCTTGGACGTAAAGTAAATACAAAGCATCGGGTCATCGCAAGTAATACATTCTTTTACAGGCAACAATGGTGCAAAATAAGCTAAAGCGATCACATTCAGCAAACAGAGCTTGAGGAAGTTGGAGGCCTTGTTGTAAATAAAGAATTAAAGGTATTGTAGTTAACTTAGAACAATCCGCGTTCAAACTGACGCCTCCAACACCTTTATCTCTCAGATTTCTTCTGTTACGTACGTATGCCTACTGTACAGTAAAGGATTCAATATGTGACACCAATCAAAGTAACATGAACTATATGTTTAAGAAACAGAGAAGCAGGTTTATTGGTTCACACCAAGCATTGGTTCATCTCAGCATTTGGGGATTCCCTAGAAATTTGTTTTTAAATGATCTATACTCTGTTTTTACAAAAAGTCACTACCGTGGGAGAGGGGCATCCCCCTCCCACACTCTCCCCGCTTGGTCGCTCGCTCCCTCGGCGAGGATCTCACACTGTCATATTATGTGCCCCCGTCGACATTTTGACATCCCCCCCCCCCCAAAAAAAAAAAAAAACCCACCAAACAAACAAACAAACAAAAACAACAAAAACAACAACCAACAAACTAAAAATTAAAAGTGTTCCGGCGTGCTTGGACGAAATATGTTGTTCCAGAGGTGCTCAGAAATCAAGCGGACCGTACGTACTGTCTGACTGATGATTTCAGAGCTAAAATATTTTTTGAGGTTCACATTGTGATAGTCTGTTGAGCGGCGGTTGGATATGTGTGTGTAAATATTCGAGTTTAAGTGAACTTTAAGTGAAACTTAATTTGCTACACTGCGGGTATAACATGCTGCTACAAGATTACAGGACAATAATAATCACTACATTATACATGCATTGTAATATAATCCACCATAATACGTCTATGTAAATATGGTCTTGGAAAAAGACCACCACACCAATTACCTATACTGTTGACAACCATGGCAAAATCTTATCACCTCGTAAGTGAGAGTAAGACGGGAATGTATCCAGCTTACTTCATTTAGGCCTATTCCTTATTGAAGTCCAATTTGACATTGACATCATTCAGCGCCGCTTCAACCATCTCCTTTGGAATCTGCGGGAAGAAGCGTGCATAGGCAGCAAGGAGTTCGTCCCGAGATTTCAGATATGTTTTTATCACCTTCCCTTCATCATTCTCTTGGAGCAAGGTGGTGTCAATGACGGCCAAGAAACGACCGTTGGGGAATGCTGTAGACCGAGGGCTCGACAAAAAGGGTGGGGATTGAAGAAGTTGGGTGTAGATTTTAGTCATTGGTTCTTTAAAAACAGAAAGTCCAACTGGAGTTTTGTGGTGAATGACGATAAAAGGGTACCAACCATCCACAACGAAGTCTCGGAACCGTGCCGCGCCTGCCGGATCGCTGTCGGCATTGTGCAGGCGAGCAATGATGTCACCATCCACGACAAATTTGTACCTCAGATACGAGTGATGGTATTCCGGTGATGCCTTCTTAAAATCGAGTGCAACTGGAGATAAAGTCGGGTAGCCACCAGTACCTACATCCACCATGTACCTGCTGCCCTGGTAGGTTAGGTTTTCAACTATTGGAATAACATGGTTGTTTTCCCAACGAATGTCACTTGCTACCAATACCACATTAAAACCCAAAGCTCGAAGAATCATGTAACAACCCACGTTGTTTTCGTAACAGCATCCACCCACTTTGGTAAAGATGCTTCGCTTAATGTCATCAATCGTTGGGACATGGCGCTGCTCGTGGGGTGTAGCAATACTTGTGATCGTCTGGAATGGAAAGTGCTGATGCCATGAAGACACAATCTCATGCAAAAGACCTGTTGGGTCATCTTTCATTTTTCTTTCTGGTGTATCCACCTCCAAGACATCTCGTAGGAAAGCGTAAGCTTCCTGTGATGTTAATTCACCTTTCATCATCTTCGAAGAATTCATCTTTCCCAGATGAGGTAGAATCTATGAAGGAAAAGAAATACATCACAACTGAGTCAGTCAGAAGCTTCAGACTTGTGATAATATGAAAAAAAAATGTTCAGTGATGAACAAAAAGAAATCCCCATGTTGCGTATTTTGCGGGGTGAAAAAAGAACGAACAAGAGAAATGGTGAGACCTATATCATTTCATTGCAATCATTAGCTTGACTCAGTAAAGATATATAACACGTTCCAGTATCCACCAATTACTATGTGCCATGCACGATAACGTTAATGTGTTTCCTTCTTTTGAAATTTAGCAAGTTAGCTGGGTGTTGATTTGCAGCTTTAAGACTCAACCAATCATACTGCGAAATTGTGCGGAGCGATGTCAATCTTTCCAATTCAATTCAAATAAAGTTTTTATTTCCAATATCACATATTTTGTTCTCGATACAATCTTAAGGAAAGCAGTAACCATAGTCACGATAGTACTACTACTACTACTACTACTGCTATACTATACTGCTACTATACTGCTGCTACTGCTACTACTTCTAGCTCCTCTTAAAATGAATATTTTCTCCATGATGCGCACATTGTATAGACGTCTTGATTTTCCTTGTTTTTAATCTGACGTATTTGATCCTTCCAATAATGTATTTTTACCGCGCTTTGCGCTTTACTATACTGGGAAGTATATCCTACTGCGAGGGAAGTAGTCAGTGTTAGTCATGATTATTCATGCTCTCTTTTATCAAAGCACCTAAATAGGACAAAGCACCTGTAGTTAAGCACATAACTTCTCGTCGGTGCTGGGCATGACTTCCCACTTTCATGAATATAAAGCCGAGTTGGAGTCTCAAGTGATGGCGAGCCAGCGCGAGCTTTAACTTACTTGAGTGAACTCGAGTGAAAAAATCCTTCAAATCAAATAGCCGAATTGTAGTGACTAGTCGTGACGAATTATGGCGAGTTGCCTAAATGAGGCACTCGTGATAACTGGTGCAAAGCGCTTCATGTAATTCGAGATAACTCACGACAACTCGACACGCCTCTGCGCGTACCTCAGCAAAACTCTGTTTGAAGTCCAAAGCAAGTACTCGATAATATTTTGAACGTGTTCACAAATTTTACTAACTCTTTGCAACTCGGTGCAGCTCGTGAAAAACGCGTAATGTACTCAGGTTAATGCGAGTTTCACTACGAGATGCAGCACTTGGCAACATTTTTGAAAATGTTCAAAAATTGAAGACCTGCTCGCGACTTGAAGCAGAGTTGTGCTGAGGTTATAAATGTTTTTTTTCCCCCTAAGTCGGCAGATGGTTGTCAGTGTTGGCGACCGATTTTGGCCGGTTAGGTTTTCGATGCTGCATCAAAAGCCCCTTTCCTACCAAGTTATGGTCGCGAATCGCAGAGGATCGGTCGCTTATCTGCCCAACCAAAGCGATACTTTATAAATACCAAATGCGATTTTTTAAACCGATTTTGACACTTCCACAGTGTGTGGACAAAAAGACTGTCTTTGAAAGCATTGTGCAAATATAAAGATTCAATTATGCACTTCCATATACAGAGGAAACCAGTGGTGATAAAATAACCACACATTACTCATTATATCTATACTGCCACAAATTCACATATTACTCGAAAGTTCGAATACAAGTTCTGTTTGCCACTTTAAGACGCCGAAATATATGTGAAGGTACTACGTATTAAAAGACATATTACATCTAAAGTTTATTGCAAACAACAGCTCTAATGGATCGATACTCACATGAGCTCAAAAGTAGACCTACAGGAC
Organism: Diadema setosum; assembly: GCF_964275005.1. Lineage (NCBI taxonomy): Eukaryota > Metazoa > Echinodermata > Echinoidea > Diadematoida > Diadematidae > Diadema > Diadema setosum. The sequence continues at coordinate 5,412,012 of NC_092704.1, read as the reverse complement.
CTTTTTAACTTCGATGCAACATCCTTGTCATGCCCCCTTTATGTGTGTAAAGTATTAACTCAAAAGCTACTACCGGTACCCCTTCACGGGCCTACAGTTTCCATTAAAGGTTATGCTCATTCCCTGCGCGGCATGTACACACAGAACAGTTTGTACTTGTATAAATTACAGTGTACTAGATAAAGCAACCATGATTGAAGTAGACCTAACTCTGTTTCAGCTCTTACCCCAGTACCTATTAATAGGGCATTACCTGTATTGGGGGTATGGTAGGTGTATTCACACACATATAGTGATATACGCATACACTTTTGTATCCATACTTCCTTAAAGTCATACGTACATTCTTACCTAGGTTCACATTCGTATGTGAAAAGCGCGTGGAGTGGTGGAAAAGGTTACCTCTGTGGCTTTAACTGTGCTCAAGCAGGATTCCGTACGTGTTTGGTCGTGTGAATGGACAGTGTGTGGTAGGGAGCGATTATAGGAGATGACCCAATTCAATTCAATTCAATTTTTATTTTCCACTCATGGGGTGGAACACCCTCGTCAGCCAAAGGCTGGTTTTCAGAGGGGTCCACACAGTATTATAATATTGGCGATGTGGAGCGTGACTGGTATTGGTCAGGTGTTTACATAAAGGCATTATCAGAGCAGAGGCTCTTCTGTATTGAAAATTCAACCCTTGACCGTCACGTGATCAAGGCAAAGACGGGTCATTCCCCTGATGAAGGCTATAGCGTTGACAGCTGAAAATTCCGGAGTAAATATTTTGTATTAAGATTAAAAGTTAAACACCAATTTCAGTTATATATCTTTGTATTTATGTATATGTAGGCATATTGAAGTATGTGTGTGTGTGTGTGTGTGTGTATGTGTGTGTGTGTGTGTGTGTGCGTGTGCGTGTGCGTGTGTGATATTCGAGGATCACATGTAGGCACCCGCACCAGGCCTAAAATGCTATCGTATAGTTATGAGTGCGCTGAGCCTGTTGGGAACGCCCTTACCACTGTGTATCAGAGAACGAAAAGAAAATTGTAAATTGATGTAGCCTTCTATAGATTAGGTATAGAGCCTTGTTTAAAATTATTTAGTTATTTGTATAATGTAAAACGTATTGAGATCTGTCTCATGAAAGTCAAAGCTTTGTAAAATCAAAATACAGTTAAATCCACGGAAGCTAAAATTTTACTTCCGATTTATTAATTTTTGAGCTCTCTTGAATCCCATGCAGTATAGTGCAAGAGGTTGACAGATCATAACAGGTATGTTTAGCATTTGCAACATTTTCACTGCATGAAGCCGCACTGTGTGTACTGATAGAGCCTGTGGAAACAAACAGGAAAACAAGCATGTGTAAACTGTATAATACTCTATATGCGTGGTATACATCGAAAATTACCACAGGAATTCCTGTCGTACTGTCCTGTGGTACGTCCCAAAATTCCACAGGACAATTGGTGTGGTACTGTCCTGTGGTACGTCCCAAAATACCACAGGACAAATCATGTGGTACTGTCCTGTGGAACTATCCTGTGGTACTTTCCTGTGGTACTGTCCTGTGGTACTGCCCTGTGGTACTGACCTGTGGTACTGTCCTGTGGTACGTCCCAAAATACCACAGGACAGTACCTGTGGTACTGTCCTGTGGTATGTCCCAAAATACCACAGGACAAGTCGTGTGGTACTGTCGTGTGGTACTGTCCTGTGGTACTATCCTGTGGTACTGTCCTGTGGTACTGCCCTGTGGTACGTCCCAAAATACCACAGGACAAGTCGTGTGGTACTGTCCTGTGGTACTATCCTGTGGTACTTTCCTGTGGTACTGTCCTGTGGTACTGCCCTGTGGTACTGTCCTGTGGTACGTCCCAAAATACCACAGGACAAGTCGTGAGGTACTGTCCTGTGGTAATATCCTGTGGTACTCTCCTGTGGTACGTCCCAAAATACCACAGGACAATTCCTGTGGTACTGTCCTGTGGTATGTCCCAAAATACCACAGGACAAGTCGTGTGGTACTGTCCTGTGGTACTTTCCTGTGGTACTGCCCTGTGGTACTGTCCTGTGGTACGTCCCAAAATACCACAGGACAAGTCGTGTGGTACTATCCTGTGGTACTTTCCTGCGGTACTGTCCTGTGGTACTGCCCTGTGGTACGTCCCAAAATACTGCAGGACAAGTCTTGTGGTACTGTCCTGTGGTACTGCCCTGTGGTACTGTCCATTGGTACGTCCCAAAATAACACAGGACAATTCCTGTGGTACTGTCCTGTAGTACTATCCTGTGATACTTTCCTGTGGTACTGTCCTGTTGAACTGCCCTGTGGTACTGTCCTGTGGTACGTCCTAAAATACCACAGAACAAGTCGTGTGGTACTGTCCTGTGGTACTTTCCTGTTGTACTCTATTGTGGTACGTCCCAAAATACCACAGGACAATTCATGTGGTACTGTCCTGTGGTACTGTCGTGTGGTATACGTCCCAACATACCACAGGACAATTTGTGTGTATACTGTCATGTGGTACTGTCCTGTGGTACTTTCCTGTGGTAATGTCCTGTGGTACTGCCCTGTGGTACATCCCAGAGTACCACACGAGCCTGCGACACAGTACCACACAGTTCCTGTGTTAACATATATTTGTGTGGTACATTGTGTGGTACCAACCAGTACCACAGGGAGTACCACATGAGCCTGTAAAACAGTACCACACAGTTCCTGTGGTAACATTTATTTATGTGGTACATTGTGTGGTACTGACAAGTACTACAGGGAGTACCCTACAAGCCTGTGGTACAGTACCACACAGATCCTGTGGTAACATTACAAGTGTGTGGTACATTGTGTGGTACCGACAAGTACCACAGGGAGTACCACAGGACTTTTTTGTTAGGGTGGATTCAGCTTCATTGTGTTGACATGCCAGAAACACGTCAATCTCGCATTTTTTGTCTCCTATTTTTCGCTCTCCATCATGAATAAATATGAAATGTGTGATTAAAGTTGGTGTTGTGATGATGTAAAACGTGAGACTGTATCATGGCGACCTTGTAGCCCATCATTAGCTCACGGACATTAAACATTGTTTAAAAAGCTTCAGCTTGATTCTACATGAGCAGATGCAAAGACTCCAACCTCAAGCACCTTCTGATCTGGAGATTCTCCCGCCTGAAACCCCTAGCAAACGGGAGACTCCACCTTCATGTGCGCGAAGTGCGAAGTCCCGGCTCGCTTTCATGGCTTTAGGGCCCTGAAAGCTCTAGGCCTACATTGTGTAGGGTTCTAGATGCTCTCTCGTGCAATCTAAGGCTTATTTTTCAGCATACGATGACACAAAGTAAGAAATCATTTCAAGCGGGAGACACAGAGACAGGGCGGGAGAAATTGACTCTCAAGCGGGAGAACGAAAGATTTTGCAAAAATGGGCTTTCGGCGGGAGATCTCCCGTCGAAAGCGGGAGAGTTGGAGTCTCTGCAGATGGATATTAGCAGGGAGGTTTCTTCTCACCTCCCCGATATCAGTAAGTGTTGTCTGTATGGTTTCTCTTCAAAAGACAACATGCCAGCCTGTACAGTTGGTGCTCATACACAGCATGTACGGTATATATCTATGTTTTCTTCTGTATGTGCAATTTGCTACCTAATTATATTGTTTATCAACATCATTCAGGGCCCAATGGAAGACCACTACTTCCAACAGATTAAAAATAAATTTTGTTTTAAATCTGTTTGGAAAATATTTCCTTTTTTTGTGTGTGTCTTTTGATGTCTTTTTTTTTTTTACAGTAATCTTTTGTGCAGGAAACTGCATTGTCCAGACAGGACTTCGAGGTAAAACAGCTTTTAGCTGATCGTTTTTATCCTGTATAAATAAATAAATGCACAGCCAGGATGTAAACACTCTTGCACACACACACACGCGCGCGCACACGCACACACACACACACACAAACTTCCACCGCTATCCGTCTCCCACGGCCAAACTGCAGAATCCACGATTTTGCAACCATACATTTCTCATCTGAGTCCAGTGGCAAAGATATTCGCCAGTATTAAGATTTGGTAGGCGAAATATGTAAGTATTAAGCAAAACACTTTGTTGCTAGAAATCACACTTAAAATTCAGGGAAACTTTAACTGGATAGATCAAGGCATGGTCATTACCACTCATGGAAAAGTTTTATTGTCATTTTTTTTCAACTGTTGACAGTCCACATGGATCACAGTTAAATACGGGTAAGAAACACAATTTACTATGCAATCTCTGATCTCCTTGTTCAGCAGTTGTGAGATACCCTCCTTATAAACATATATATCACTCTCATACCGTATCTCATGCTGATTACAGTGACACCAAATTTATACACAGGTTGTCTACATGACCTTAGGTCAAATCTAGTGGCCAGTATCGGCATACAATAGATGGAATTCAGGAAGCGTAACGATGTGACAACTAAAGAGATTTGACTTACTCAGTGTAGGTCTGTTTGATCACTTTTCTATTGATCACTATTCTATTGTGTTGTAATCAATTCTAATCTATTCCATTCTATTCTATAATGTTCTTGTGGCATTCGCTGAATCCAAATCCACTTTTAATCTACTGTTATGAGCTTCACTCTGCTACCTATCCTTAATTTAGGCCTACCATTTTTTTCATTTTCATTTGATTTGATGTTTATTGCTCTGTCAAGGATATTCGTTTTTTTTTTCTGAGCAATCATGGAATCACAAATCATTATGATCAAACTAAATACAATATCTGTCAATTTCACAAAATGATTATACAAAATATACAGAAATCCCGCGCACAGGAACAGTTGCTATCCATAAGCAAATTACACAAATTCGAAAAAATATAGTCATCTACTACACAGTACCGTCATGTTAGGATACCTTCTTCCTTTCCCTTAGGCAGATCTTTTCTTTTCTTTATTTGCATACATGTACCAAATGCAATTTGCTTCTTTTTTTTTATTATTTATGTATTTCATCTACTAGTATAGGTATCATATTGCATTTCTAGATTTCGTAAAATTTTCTCGTTAATTTTGGAATGTATATATGATGTTGTTGCTGGGTTTTTGTTTTTTTTTCAATTAAAAGATGCCATGATAATCTCTACAGGACGAATACTTTGCCCAATCTCCTTTCCCCTTTACCCAAGAGCGCCATCTTGGAGAAAAATGCGGACATTTACTCTGCACACTGTGTATATAAGTCCACAGGACCATAATAATTAACATGTCTTGCATTATAAAGTACATTGCATAATCATAGTCCAACAAGATGCATCAATGTAGACATGGTGTGGGAAAAAGACCACCACACCATAAACATTATACTACTGTTGACAACCATGGCAAAATCTTATCAGCTCGTATAACTAGTAGCAAGACAGGTATGCTTTCACGCATGTATCCAGCTTACTTCATTTAGGCCTATTCCTTACTAAAGTCCAATTTGACATTGACATCATTCAGCGCCGCTTCAACCATCTCCTTTGGAATCTGCGGGAAGAAACGTGCATAGGCAGCAAGGAGTTCGTCCCGAGATTTCAGATATGTTTTTATCACCTTCCCTTCATCATTCTCTTGGAGCAAAGTGGTGTCATTGATGGCCAAGAAGCGACCGTTTGGGAATGCTGTAGACCGAGGGCTCGTCAAAAAGGGTGGGGAGGGGAGAACTTCGGTGTAGATTTTATTCATAGACTCTTTAAAAACAGAAAGCTCTACTGGTGCATTGTGGTGAATGACAGTAAAAGGGTACCAGCCATCCACAACGAAGTCTCGGAATCGTGCCGCGCCTGCCGGATCGCTGTCAGCCTTGTGCAAGCGTCTTATGATGTCACCATCCACGACAAATTTGTACCTCAAATACGAGTCGTGGTATTCCGGTGAGGCCTTCTTAAAATCGAGCGTAACTGGAAGAAAAGTCGGGTAGCCGCCTATACCTACATCCACCATGTGCCTGCTGCCCTGGGAGGTGAGATTTTCAACCACTAAAATAACGTGGTCATTTTTCAAACTAATGTCACTAGCTACCAAGACCACATTAAAACCCAGAGCACGGAGAATCATGAAACAACCCACGTTGTTTTCGTAGCAGCATCCACCTACTTTGGTAAAGATGCTTCGCTTAATATCATCAATCATTGGGACGTGGCGTTGCTCGTGGGGTGTGGCAATACTCGTGATCGTCTGGAATGGAATGTGTTGATGCCACGAAGACACGATCTCTTGCAGAAGACCTGTTGGGTCATCTTTCATTTTTCTTTCTGGTGTATCCACCTCCAAGACATCTCGAACGAAAGCATAAGCTTCCTGTGATGTTACTTCATTTGTCATCTTCGAAAACTTACGTTTCCCTTGATGCAATAAGAACCTATAAAGGAAAAGGAAATGATGCTTATTCATTGAATGTGTCATACGTTTTATGCTCGTGAAAAAAAAAAATCATGGAGGATACAAACAAATCCTTATTGTTACCTATAGCTGTTAATTTTTGGAGTCATGAAAACAAGCGATGATGATTGGTGAGACCAATTCCCTACCACCTGACTCAGTGAAGGCATATCACGAGTCCCATTACCAATTAATACTGCGATAACTTTTCTTTTTCCCTTCTTGTAAAATTCAGCATGATAGCTTTTCGTTGTTTTGTAGCCTGTATTCTCGACCAATCATACTACGTAGATGAATGGAGTGATGAAAATCTGTTCAATTCAGTTCAAATCAAATTTTATTTTCAATATCACATTTTTTGTTTTAGATGCAATTTTAAGGAAAATGATCAAACGATTTGTTATACAACAATATTTCTTTGTAGATTATAGGTACAAACATACACATATTATACCATTGTTCAAAATAATTTTATTATTAGAAAAGAGAGACCCACGTAAAAAAAAACCCAACTTGTAGAGATGTGGGTCACTCACCATGAAACGCAATTGTCATTATAATGCTACAGAATGCTACAGATATTGAATCTGATGACTGAATTAAGTTTATTTCACATTAGCAGGGCTACATGACATATACAGCACTACCGTACTCATGACGTAACAATGTTATCCTGCCATGTAATGATGCATAAGGTCACCGTAAGTTATCAATTGCTTATTGGTACAACATACCTAACATTTGCTGCTGTCAGATATAAAGAAGTGTACAGGCGTGGTCAACGTTTATTGCGATAGACTTTAAGAAAGCATGCAGACACACCACCCTGAACAAAACAAACGTATGACATCAGCGAGGTGTTGAAGATAGAGTGGCAACTCTTCATAATTCATGGAAACCACCGGCGGCGTAGCCAGGATTTGATCTGGGGGAAAGTTAGTATGCGAGGGAGCGAAGCGACCGAGTCCGAGCGAGCGGAGAGAGTGAGAGGTTGTCCCCCTCCCCTCCCACGGTGTGGACTTTTTGCATTTTTATGTTGTAAATGGTGCAATTTGATGCATGTTTTGCGTGTTTTATCGACTTGAAACAGTCCCACTTGTTTAAGATAAGATTTATGTTGATGTAGATTATTATCAAACAATTTGCCTATCATTTAAATAAACTTATTGATATAATTCTTACACTAAATATCATGAACGCGACCGAGCCCGAGCGAGCGGAGCGAGCGGGGGGGGGGGGGGGGGGGGTGGAGGGGGGAGGGGGAGGGTGTGGGAGTGGGGTGTATCCCCCTCCCACGGTGAGAACTTTCTTGCATTTTTATGTTGTAAATGGTGCAATTTGATGTATATTTTTGCGTGTTTTATGGATTTGAAACAGTTCCATTTGTTTAAGATAGCAGTGTATTTTGATTTAGATTATTATTAAAAAATTTCCCTATGAAATGGTATCATTTTATAAACCTCTTGAATTAATTCTTACACTAAATATCATGAACGCAACCGAGCCCGAGCGAGCGGAGCGAGGGGGGTAGGGTGTGTCCCCCTCCCACGGTGAGAACTTTTTG